>NW_026705097.1:0-125001 GCF_029867415.1 Vicia villosa | reverse complement strand
ATAAAATTCAGGATGTCTATATAAATGAATCAAGATTTTATAAAAATCAAATTTAAAAAAGTAATTTCGAAAATTTTTGTCACTAAAAAGTGTGGGCAAATTTTGGCGCCAATTTATTCGATACTACTTTCATTGGTTTAAGAAGAGTTGTAAGAAGTACAACTGTTGATGCTATTTTTGAAAGGGATATGTAAATTGTACTTCAATGTTGTAGTAATTTGGATTAAATTTAATATTTGTTATTTAAATTAGTGATAGGCCATTAATAGTAGTTGATAACACTATTCATATGAGTATAATTTAAAGTCTTTGATGCTTGAAATATGTGATTTGAACTTAAGTATTGAATGAATCATCTAAAAAAATGTGTTTAAGTCAATCTTATTTGATTTGATTAGAACTTAATAATTTATAAAAAAAAACTCAAAATGTATTATTGGGCTCAAAAATAAAATCAGTCAAGTAACCCGGTTAAACTATTTGTATTAACCCACTATCCATCATAACCTAACCCGTTTAAATCCATTAAGATTACGACCAAAAATGAATTTAAATGACTCAACCACAAATTAGATCAGTTGAGACTTTTGGACCCAAAACCGTCCAACTCAGACCGTTGTCAAGCTCTACACACAACTACAAACATTAATTATATATTATCATTATTATTATTTATTAAATACAATATTACTCTTTTTGTCACATACAAATACAATAACACTTAAAAAAAATGAAAACACGATAATACTTAAATCTCAAATATAATAAAAATAGAAGACATATTTGATGGTACCAAAATAATAATTAAAATCTAACTAATTATTAGGGGTGGGAATAGGCAAGGCCGGCCTACAGGGGCCTACGGCCTAGCCTACATAGGCCTAGGTCAGGCCAAGACTATTTAATAAAGAGACCAGGCTTAGGCTTTTTTAAAATCCTATTTTATTAAATAAGCCAGACTTAGGCTATTATAAAAGCCTATGAAGCCTTATAGGCCGGCCTATATTTTTATATATATTAGAAATATGTTAAATAAGTTGGTTCATGTATGTATATATATTAAAAAAAACTAAATAGGCTACCATATATATATATATATATATATATATATATATATATATATATATATATATATATATATATATATATATATATATATATATATATATATATATAACAAATGCTAAATAGGTTCACTTATATATGACCTACAAGACTTCTTAAGTTATATAGATTAATTGAAATCTTTAATGAGAGACAGACTTTTTAAATAGGCTTTCAGGCCAGGCCAGACTTTTAAAAAGGTCAGACAGGCCAAAAAACTGAGCCTATGATAGGCCGTAGGCCAGGCTTAGGCCTTTTAAGTTTATCGTAGCCCAGGCTCAGGCCTTCTAAAGCCTAACCTAGCCTAGCCTATTTCCACCTCTACTAATTATATAATTAATCAATTTACATTTAAGATGCAAATCGCTTTACACTATTTTTATTCAAGGTTGTAAAGTTTAATTTTAATTGAGTCAGATGAAATAGGAGTAGCATGTTAAGCAAGATTAGATATTTTTTTCATGGAAGAGATCAGAAGAATTCATCCATAGCATCATTCACGGTGATTTGTATATTAAATCAAAATTATTTCATTTTAAAAATAATAATGACAATGATATTAATTTGGAGGGAAATTTACATTACTAATTATTTCTAATTACTAATTATTACTCCTTATTACAGTTACCAAAACAGCAAAATCAAAAAACATAGCGCGTAAACACAAACCAATTTCGCGCCATTCTCACTGTAAAAGGCGCGCTTCTTTTCAGCGTTTATAAACTCACGTCACTTTCTTCATGTTTTCCACTTTCATTTCTCAGTTAAGTTATTTTCCGATATTTCTGTATCCATGACGGAACGTTCTCAAAAAGAAAAGGTTTTCCGAACAATGGAAAACGACAATGTCGTTTTCAGAAACGGCAATCCAGTTCTCGTCGCTCAGCCACTCACCGTTGTCCGTGCCCTAACCAGCAACGGCGGCGGCCGCGTTCTTGCAACGCCGCCGAGTCTGAACCCTAACTCCGATCAGTTCGAAGCACGCGAATCGCCGATGATCAAAGTGAAGGACGAGCCTCAAGAAGATGTCAAACCTTTCACTTTATGCTCTCAATCTGCGGCGAATGTTTCTGTGGAGCCACGTTCAATGCTCTTGTTCGATGATTTTTTAAAGGCTACGAATACACAAGTTGCCACTGTCGAGGAATCGATGAAATCAATGGAAGTTGAATCAACGATTCAAACGAAGACGCAGGAATTGGTTAAGGCTGAATTGGTAGATGAATCGCTGAAATCAATGGAAGTTGAACCACCTATGAGGACTAAGGAAGAAGCTGTCAATGTCAATATGGTTTGTGAGGCACAGGAATCGGTTACTGTAGATCCGATTAAAGAGCCAACGCGGGTTCAACCAAATGAAGAGGCTTCCAAGGAGAAGGGAACTGATAGTGATGAATTGGAGGTGTTGAAGGTAGTGAAAGGGAAAGAAGCTGTTAATGATGAATTGGAGGTGTTGAAGGTAGTGAAAGGGAAACAAGCTGTTAATGATGAAGTGAGGGTTTCGAAGGTGGTGAAGAGAGAGGCAGTGGAAGAGAAGATTCCGAATCTTGAGGATGGTGAGTTTCCTGTTGAACCTGGGTGGTCATTGCTTGGAAGGAAGATTGAGGTTGCTACTTCTACAGCTAGGGGACTGAGGAGATTGGTGGATAATGAGATTGTTTATTTCAATTTTCCTGACCCAAATACCTCTTACAAGTTCCAATGGATTGTTCGTGTCTCAACCAAACGTTCTGGAGTGGTAATAATAATTTCAATTCATTGCAATTCTTACTATTTAAATTATTTTATTGTGTGTAATTGCCCTGAAAATTGTTTTTTTAATAATTAAAATGCAATGTTGATTGATTTAATGCTTTTGTGGGAAGGAATCGGAGGTCATATATTTTGGTTATGTTGTTGTATTTAACACTTTAGGTTGGGAGGCTGCCAATGGAATGGGCAAAATCTGTCATGCCTCTTGTGCAATCGGGAAACGTTAGGGTTCGAGGCCGATGTGTTGCCACACCACATAAATTGGAAATGATGCAAGAAATAATGTTGTTAGTGAGGTATGAATAAGTTCTTGGGCCCTTCGGTTAGTTTAGTTTAAATGTTTCCTTTTTATCTAGTTTTGTGCTTGTTAACTTGGCTATTTCACTTGTATATGATGTTGAGTTTATTGGTGGATGAACCTAATAGATTGTTTGTTCTATGGCAGTTTTTATGTTCATCAATCTGTATTCTCGGAGTCTGTTGATACCTCTTGGAGGCTAGAGGCTTGTGGCCACATTAACTCTGCTTCTTACCCGCTCCTTACACTGTTGAACATGCTAGATATTGAGCCTTATAGGAAGGTATTGAGTCATTATATTTTTTAATTGCTTTGCTTTGCTTTGCTTTTTATTTTAATGTTGCATTTGTAATGGGTTGTTTTTGTTTTTAACTAGGCTGATTTCACCCCTGAGGAAATGAAGGCTCGGAAGCGGGTTCTTAAAGTATGTTCAACTATTTTCATTCTTTTCCCTCCTTCTATAGCTTTCGTGATATCATTGTTTAAATTGAATTGGATGTCATCGTTTAAATTGAATTGGATGTCATCGTTGTTATGCATGCTAGATGCCTAATGCTTCTGTTCATACTACCAGCTTGATTCAGATGAAGCTTCAGTTTTGCCTGTTAATAAGCGAAGAAAAGGCATCAGTGAGCCACTTCCAGAGCCAAACGAGAATGAACAAGCTCTTTCAGAGTCAGCTTTGAATAAACTTATTGGAGCTGCTGAAGTCTTTGACCTACAGGTGTATAAATTGTGTTCCAATTTCAATTGATAGTCTTCAACTTCTATCACTCTCTTTTGTGTGTGACCAACCCATTTATGTCTTATGTATCTTTAGGAGAAGGAAGCACCAAAAACCCTGTTGTGTAGGCTAAAGCCTTACCAGAGTCAAGCTCTGTATTGGATGACAGAAATTGAGAAGGGAACTGATGATGAAAATGCTGATAGAAATCTGCATCCTTGCTGGTCAGCCTACAATATATGCAATGGGTAAGTACTAACAGTACATGGTTCCTCAAACAAAATGTAATTTTTACCTCAATATCAGTATACAATTTAACCTGTCATACTTTTTATCAGAAGGACAATTTATGTGAACATATTTACTGGGGAGGCGGCAAAGAAATTTCCACAAGCAACACAGAGAGCAAGAGGAGGAGTGAGTTTGTCTCAAGCCATCAATTTTGAAACTCCAGATGTGACATATACTTTGAACCGTTTGTCTTATTGCAATTTTTTATTTGTTTATTGTAGATTCTGGCGGATGCAATGGGACTTGGAAAGACTGTTATGACCATTGCTTTGATATTAAGTAATCCAGGCAGGGTGAAGTCAGAAGACAGTGATGCAGAGAGCACATATGACAACATATTCTCAACTAAGAGGAGGAATATTAACAATGTAGAGGGTGGCACTCTGATTGTTTGTCCCATGGCATTATTGGGTCAGTGGAAGGTGAGATTCCTCTCTAATTAAGCCAACTAAAAAAGCAAGATTGTTCTTTTATATATTTCAATATTTCTGTGAAAGGCAATTTACAAGGATTTGAACTATTCAGGATGAGCTTGAAACACATTCAAAACCAGGCAGTATATCCGTATTCGTTCACTATGGTGGGGGTAGAACTGATAATGTCAATTTGTTGTTAGAGTACGATGTTGTCTTGACAACATATGGTGTCCTATCAGCTTCATTTAAAAATGTAAGGAAATGTTTATTTGTATTATATTTTTGTCAATATGCATAGATAATCTTCCTTATTTTTGGATTCTCTAATTTTTGAAACCAGGATGGAGGAAATAGCATCTACCACAGGGTCCAATGGTTCAGAGTGGTGTTAGACGAAGCTCATCATATTAAAGCCCATAAAAGTCAGGTTGCCCAGGCTACTATTGCCCTGTCCTCACACTGCCGCTGGTGTCTAACTGGAACACCGCTTCAGGTTAGTTGTTGAGAAAAATTATGTTTAATTTAGTCTTGCTAGTAGAAAAGTACTCCTCCCATACAATCTGAATGTTTCTTTTATCAGCATTTAGGTAATAATTAGTTTTTTACTATAATGAGCTTATAGTTATTAAGCAAAAGAGTTTGTAGTCTATATCTCTTTCTGAAATTATGATGCTCTCTGTTCCAGAATAGTTTGGAAGATCTATTCAGTCTCTTGTCTTTCTTGCGCGTTGAACCTTGGTGCAGCTGGCAGTGGTATGTCAAATATTAGGCTAACTAGTAGCTAGTGTAAATTTGATCAGTGTTTTGAATTTTTTTCAAGACCTGTACTTCATAGTTCTTTGTTACTTTTTATTTTATTTTAAATTTGCTTTGTAATATAGGTGGACTAAGTTGATTCAAAAGCCCTATGAGCAGGGTGATCAAAGAGCCCTGAAATTGGTCAAGGGAATTTTAAGGACATTGATGCTAAGAAGAACCAAGGAAACAAAGGATAAAGAAGGAAGGTAGTCATTCTCACTTAATGTCAATTGTATCTTTCAATATGCATGAGTGAATTTCTTTATTTAGAATGATAAATATCAATTATGCTATGTTTTTTCAGGCCTATACTTGTCCTACCACCAACTGATATTCAATTGATTGAGTGTGAACAGTCAGAATCTGAACGGGACTTCTATGATGCTCTCTTCCTGAGATCTAAAGTAAGTTGTCCATAGCTTGTTATCTGTAAATATTTGAACGGCAACTTGTTTCACACTTGTCATCTTTTCATAAAAGTGGTAATTTTGGTAACTGAAATTACCCTCTAATGTTGCTTTACTAGAAACTTGTTCTCCTCTCAATTACTGGGTTGCATGAGGTAACTATTTGTGTTTGAGATATAAACTGTTTCATTCATTTCAAACAGGTCCAATTTGAGCAATATGTTGCACAAGGAAAGATTCTTAACCACTATGCAAATATCCTTGACCTACTAATGCAGTTAAGACGGTGCTGCAACCATCCATTATTGGTCATGAGGTAAGTATGCAGGCACATTTAGTTGTTCTTCCCATTCCTATTTCTTCTATCAATATTAAAAAGATTTGCAATGTGTGCAGTGGAAGTGATCCTTCGAAGTATGCAGACCTGAGCAGACTTGCAAGAAAATTTCTCGATTCTCATACTGAATCATCTGATATGCGCTGTGAAAATGATACACAGCAAAATGCAAAACTGAACAAACTTGCTAGTACTTTCCTACAGAATTCTATTTCTGCTTCCCGTTCTATCCAATCTCATGGTTACATTGATGAGGTTTTGGGTCATATTCAAAAGGGTGAAGTTGTAGAATGCTCTATATGTTTGGAATCACCAGAAGATCCTGTTTTTACACCATGTGCACATCAGTTTTGTAGAGAATGTCTATTCAATTGCTGGGGTACCTCAATGGGTGGCAAGTGTCCAATCTGTCGTCAATTACTCAAGAAAAATGATCTTATTGTACTTCCATCAGAAAGTCCATTCAAGGTTGATACTGAGAACAATTTGACGGAGTCTTCAAAAGTTTCAAAGCTGTTTGATTTCTTAGAATATATTCAGAAATATTCTGATGAAAAAAGTATTGTTTTTAGTCAATGGACTTCATTTTTTGATCTGTTAGAAAATCCTTTGAGGAGGAGAGGGATAGGATTCTTAAGATTTGATGGAAAATTGACTCAGAAGCAGAGGGAAAAAGTTCTGAAAGAATTTAACAACACAAAAGAGAAAAGGGTAAGTTAAATCTAAATATAACTCTATTGTTTTCAATGAACTTTAACATCACCCGAGTCTGATCTTTTCACTTTTCCCAATTGTTCTGTTTTAGGTTTTGTTGATGTCACTAAAAGCTGGTGGTGTGGGCTTAAACTTGACTGCAGCCTCAAATGTTTTCCTAATGGTATGTATAGCCTTTTATCTAATTGGCAACTTGTGGCTGTGTTGTGGAAATGTAATTTTCTGAGTTTTTTGTAATGAAAATGTAGGATCCATGGTGGAATCCTGCAGTTGAGGAACAAGCAATAATGAGGATTCATCGTATTGGGCAAAAGCGAAGGGTTATTGTAAGAAGATTCATTGTGAAGGTTAGCTATTTCATTTTCCCAACTTTCTAAGAACTGTTGGCACATGCAATAATCCATGCACATCTGCACGTGCTCAAAAACAAAACACCCATACACCAACATCTTAATCACTAGTCAAATTTTCCGGGTTGAACATGTTGATTAAGCATTAGTTTACATGTTTTACTAGTTTTCCTATAAGGCATGTCACCGGCATCCTAATTATGGGTCAAATGTTCCCGAATTGAACATGGTTCACATATTTTACTAGTTTTCCTATCAGCCGACATGGATGAGTGGCCCCTTTGATTATTTTTGCTGCTTATCTTGACTTTTGAATTGAGCAGCCAAATTTTATCCATTTCTCATTATTTAATATTTTATGAGTATCTTTAGCTTGTGAAATTGTATAGAAAAATGCATTTTCTTACTTTGATCACGTTTTCCATAAGCAATCTCCCGCATCCTTTTTTGGGGTCACATGTTCTCAAAAGCATACCAAAAATGTTTTGTTGACTTACACTAATTTTATTTGTTAACTAATTGACATTGTCGTTGTTATTGTGAATAGAACACAGTGGAAGATCGTTTGCAACAAGTGCAAGCCAAGAAACAGAAGATGATATCTGGTGCACTCACTGATGATGACGTTCGGACTTCCCGGATTCAAGACCTCAAAATACTATTCTCATAGGATAATTTATCATGAAGCTGATCTCTCACTTAGTCTTTTTATTTATTTAAGTTTTATTTAGTCTTAGATCTAGGATGAAGCTCACACTGTATAGGTGGTAGCGTTCTACCGAATGGCTTTGTTATCTTTTGTGTGCCTGGAAAAAACATAGCTGTTTTGTACATTTGGCGGCACTAACAGTTGAAGTAAAAGTAGGTACTTTTGTCTGGTTTTGCAAATGGAGCCCATCTTTAATGAATGATCATTGTTCTTGAAAAAGTTAACTTTATTTACCGATCAAATATGTGATCTAGTCCTATTTTTATATACTAAAAGAAACTACAAAAGACTAACCATCTAAATGAGGGGAAAGAATTGGCTACCTTTGAGTCATATGCCTTTGCCTACCTTTGAGTCTATCTCTCTCTACTCAACCATTCTCTCACTAAAATTAATTATCTTATTATTTATTTATACACATGTGACATTGCTTTTTAGGGGTGCTCGCGGTGCGGTTTGGGCGGTTTTGACGAAAAAAATCATCCGAACAGCAAGAGAAAAAATAGTGCGGTTTGGTTTGGTTCGGTTGACTTTTAAAAAAAATTCGAACCAAATCAAACAAAACTAATGCGGTTTGGTTCGGTTCGATTGGTTCGGTTTTTTACAAATATTTTATTGAGCCATACATACACATATAAATGATAACATAATTTTGTATTTATACATTCATACACTATCAAATAACAACAAAACTCGTCATATTTTGACAACAATTTTCCATTTAATATATAAAAATTAAATTAGACAAAAGTGGAATATTAAACATAAAATAATAGCATAAAACAATATAAAAATTATTATAACGAAACAAAAAAATAGAAGAGACTAAAAATTAGTGAAAGTGAAAAAGAAAAAGAAAAGTGTTGAGAGATTAGAGAAGAAGATATGCGATAAAAACGAAACTGAAATACGGAACATTTACATAAAAATGAGAAGGTGAAAAAGAAAGAATATAAGAGAGTAGAGATTATAGAAGAAGAGGGAAGATGTATGTGGCAAAGAAGGTGCGATAATGTTATTAGAGATTTTAGAAGATCGGGACTGAAATTATATGTGTAAGGATGAGAAAATTGTTCGTAATGATAATGCTAATGTATAATAAATTTAAGTTTGGGTTGGATGTGAGTTAGTAAAATTTAGGTGGTAACATAGTGCGGTTTGATTCAGTTTGGTTCGGTTTACAAAATACAAACCGCAAACCGAATCGAACCGTGCGGTTTTGTAAAAACTGACCCAAACTAATCCGAATCAAATGCGGTTTTTTGCGGTTTTGGTTTGGTTTGGTTTGCGGTTTTCTATTGGGTTGGTTTGGTTTTGATCACCCCTATTGCTTTTACTACTAAAGGTATCAAAGTAATGCAACAGGGTAGCGAATCCCTTCCCACCTAAATGAGTTAGCATAAGCCTCTTAAATTATCATGAAAGCTATAACTATTTATCGAAATATTTGAGTTGTCATAAATATAGAGTGAGAATAATAAATTGATAGTATGAATTAGGGAGTACAATCACAAAAATAACTAAGCCTTATCCTTATCCATTTAGGTGAGATTATTATATGGATCAATTTTAGGTATAATGTTCTATCAAGTAATGTGTTTTTCATTTAAATTATTAATTTTGAGATTTTTTAAATAATTTCTCTTACAGTATTAGGTCTTTCTTTTTCTTGACATGTTTGTTTTTTTTCTTCATCTAATATATTTTTATTATATAGGAATCTCATCTTTACATGTTCAAATCACCTAAGTCTATTTTCTCTACTATAGACTTTACCTCGACACTTTTTATAATATTTTTATTTCTAATTTTATCTCGTCGAGTCTTACCACACACCACCACAACATTCTTATCTCAACTATACTTTATTCCCGTGTTAATTCTTAATCACTTAATATTGTGTCTAGTATAAAATCACAGGTCTTATTGCAATTTGATATAAATATATAATAAAAAATTAAAAGATAAAAATTGAAAACATATTGAAAATAAAAAATGACATAATTTTATCAATCACGACCCTTATTTTGGGATGAAGTGAGTAGTATATTATCCATCCAGTTCAAAAAATAATTAATATATTTGTAAAATAAATTATTCTAAAATGATTGATCTTCTCAATTTTAAATATTATAATTTAACTGTATTTTTATTAATAATAAGTGCATCAATTTCAATTCAATAATTTTTATTTTATATATATAGTAAAAGTTAATAAATTAATACTATATAATAATGATATTTTAGTAAAAAATTTTCTTTCTATTTTCTATACAAATTTTTAATATTTGATTAATTGCATTTATTACTTTAAAACAAAGGATGAAAGTATTAAAAGGAGAGAAAGAGAAAAAAGATAATGAGAAAAAGAGAGATAGTTAGAAACATAAGAAAGATGAGATAATGAAAAAAGAGAGATGATTAGAAACATAAGAAAGATAAAAAATACATAAATATAAAAAGTAAATAAATAATGTGAGCAAGAAGGAAGATGTAAGAAGGATATAAAAGATATATAAAAATATAAAAGAAACAAGAAGTTTTAGAAAAAAAAGCATACTTTGATAAAAGACTTTTCAAATTTTAAATATACAAATCTTCATACAAATTAGATTATTCTAATTGTATATTTCAAGATTTTTTAGATTAAATAAATTTTTTAATTAAATATTACACAATTTTTTCATCAAAAAGTTTTTTAATATCATTTAAAATCTTAATTGAATATATTCCTTTATATTATTTTTATCGAATACTATTTTTTGTGTGTTAGCTCTTTTTCCCGTTCCATCCTAATTTTGGTGATAGTTCTCATTTTTGGTTTTATAGATTTCTTAAGGTAGCAGGTTGGTGTTTGTTGGTGCTTTAGCAATCAATGTTTCATTTATTTTACAATTTTTTCGGGGCTTCTAAGGTTTATGTACAATTTTTGTATTTTAGTCGCGCCTAGTTGATTAGCTCTTTATGGTTAATGAGTTATGGAGGTTCTTTAATAGGTTTGGTAATGTTGTAAATTATTTTGCTCTAAAGAAGAGAGCTAATGATGATAGAAGGTTCAATTTTGTTCGATTCATAGATCTGAAGACCGTGAAGAAGATGCTTGTATTGGTAGTCACAATCGCTTTTGATCTTGCTCATTGAAGGTAAATATGGCAAGATTGGATAAGGGAAACTCTTCAGTTGGTGGGGCGTTGAAGGGGTTAGGGCGTGGTTTAAACTCGGAGCTGGATAAGAGTGGTGGTGGTGTGGATCCTTTTTTAGGAAACTTCAAGTCCCTGATCAGATGGGCATTTAGGTGAGCCTATTTGATGGGACTCTAAGTCTTTTAGGAGAGATTATACGTTGAACTTGTCTAATGAGACTCTAAGTCCCTCATGTGAGGCATTGAGCATGTCTAATGAGACTCTAAATCCCTCAGTCGAGGCATCAAGTCTCTTAGGCAAAACTTCGGTCTAAATCCTCAAGCAAAAATTTTAGGTTAAGTCTCTTGGGCCAAACTTTTTACAAGTCCTTTAGGCGAGAACTTAGGTTGGATACTTTCTGAGGAGACTTTAAATCCCTCATGAGAGGCGTTTAGGTGAGCCTGTTTGATTGCACTCGTAGTGCTTCAATAGAGATTATATGTTGAGCATGTCCGATGAGAATTTAAGTCCCCCAAGCGAGGCGTTGAGTCTCTCGGGCAAGATTTCGGTCCAAACCCTCAGGCAAGAATTTTAGGTTAAGTCTCTCGAGCCAGACTTTGATCGAGTACCTCAGGCGAAACCTTTCTGAGGAGATTTCAAATACCTCAAGCGCCATTGTACTTGCCAAAAATTAAAATTGCGTGGCACCCCTATGCTTGTAAGGGGTGGCCAAAGGCTTTAAGAATTCTCAATGGTTTAGAGCTTTCTCATAGTGGTGAGAAACCCTGTTCAATGGTGTTTTGGCTATGGAGAGAGCAAGCTCACTTGAGGTGATAAGTCTTGTATTCTTAGAATGTGTTTGAATGAAGCATTTTAATGAGGTAATGTAATGTTTTGAGGGAATTTAAAATGATTTGCACAAAATTTATTGTTTGGATACAAAAATGAAAATTGTTAAAATGATGAAAATTTATGCAGTATTTTATCTAAGTTAAATTTAATTATTTTGAAATGACGCAAAAAAACTAACAAATTTGAAATTCCTCTAATACTTCATAGAATGTATTTGTTACTATTATTTCTTCAAATTTTGCAAATTGGTCCTCATATATTCCAAAATTATAAAATTGACCTAAACAATTTTAAATTTTTTGCAAATTAGTCCTTAATAATTTTTAAGATTTATAATTTCGTCCTTCAAATTTTTTAAAATTGTAAATTGGTCCCTACTTTTCAATTTTTTAATTTGATTTTAAAAATTTAAATTTTATAAAAAATGACCCCAAAAATTAACAATGAATTATCTTAATACTCCATCCAAACAAAATAATTTAAAAATAAATGGATTCCAATTGAATCATTTGAATTACTTTGAAATTTAAATTCCTTTAAAATTTCTAATTACCTCATCCAAACATACTCTTAGGGTATTTCATGTATATTCTAAGTTGTTTTTCCTTATTCTAGGGATGTAGTATTTATGGAGACCAATGGGTTTGTTATTAAGGTTTCTCGAGATTGACAACCGCTCATCAAGTCATGGTAGTGGACTGTTGAATCCCTATTTCCTAGGAAGACGCTGTTCAGTCTCTTGACACTAGATTCTCTCTAACCAAGACTTGTCATGTTCACGTTTCCCAAAACTAGGCGAGTGAGGAGTGTTTAAGGCGAGTTATCCCAAAACTAGTCTCTTACATAATCCTAGTTCCAACACATGTTCTCATGCCAAAGACTATGACATGGTGGTCATCAAATTATTTAAGAAAACATGTAAGAGGCAACAAAAGTATACAAATACATACCTAATAAAAAATGATGCTTAGTTTTCACCTTCTCAAAGGCTCACTGCCCAACAGGTTTTGGACCATTGTTGGATGGAAACCGGTCCAATAAATCTGGAACAACTAATTGAACATAGCATCCAAGGTTGTGGAGAGTGGCATGTGGATGGCATATTAATCTATGCATCATTTATATCCAGAAATAATGACATCATTTATGGCATTGGTTTACCTACATGTGACACCCAAATCATTGTTTTCTTCCATTTTTGTGGAACCAGTGACACCTTTTTTTGCTTCTAGCGGTTTTCATTTCAAAGCCCTGTAGGTTCTTATGGTTTGGAAATTTCTTCATATGTTTCCTCTACGCCTAGCTTTGCATTTCTCAGCCTAGTTCTCTTGTCGAAGTCTTACATTCGAGTTTGCGTCTAACACGTCAGAAGTAAATGCAAGTGCTAAAGATTATTGTATTTTCCCTGGAAATGATATTAAAGAAAGGGATCACAAGCCTGACTAAAAGAGCATACCGAAAAAATTGTAACAGAACATTGGAATTCCACATCAACTGCAATGTAGAAAAAATAACGTCTAAGTCATGCTGAATAAAACACTTATAAATGATATTAGAGTTTTATCTACATAAAATAATATTAGGCCATTTTACAATAATGTTTTAACTTTAAAATATTGAGTTATAAGTGAAAGTTCATAGATGTCAGTTTTATCTACATCCACAACCATATTAAAACTTTCAGTTTTACAAATAATGTTTGAAATGTTGAGTTATAGGTGAAAGTTCATAGAAGCATTTTATCAAACATAGAGGATGCAAATGTAAGGCAAAATCTGATTCACGAAATTCAGAGAAAAAATCAACCAAAAATCAAGAAATAAAAGAGAGAAATAAATCCAATCATGTCCAATCTTATTCCCGTGTGCATAATCCAACAGAAAAAATAAACAAAAAAAGAAAGAGAAAAGACTCACAGTATAACAGTATATCCAAGTACACACTACACATATCCACTTTATCCAACCTTCCATGTAGGGTTCGTTACATTTGTCAGTACCCTAATTCTGGTCGCCGTTTCCCTGGTAGATCTGGCAAATCAGAAACTCTCACAAAATCAACATTTTTTCTATTTGCTTCAAGAAAATAATAAATCGAAAGAGTAAAATGGAACCTTGGTGAGTAGTGACTGTCGGAAAGGAGAGAGGGTGGTCGAAAGCGAGATCGCTCGAAAAAAATTGAATCGATTAATTGGGAAGACCGTGAGATGAGAAATACGAAAATGGATTTGATTTTTCATTGGGAGTGGTGGTGGCCGATATAGGGGGAGAAAGGCGGCGTCTGTGGTTTTACGAAAAGGAGAGAAAAGAAAGAGAAGAAGAATGTGGTGGAGAGAGGAAGAGAAGAGGGGGAAATGGATTCATTGACGAATAGAGTTTCGGGTGTTTGCCATTCGATGAACATTTATTTAAAATTGTGCTAGTAAGAGTGTTACACGTGTGTATCAAAAGGAGATGTAAGAGTTTTTTAATTTGGACCAATGAAAAGTTGATAGTTAGTGCATTTTGTCCAAAAAGTAGAAAAGTGGATGGTTAATTTGTTAGTTACTACTCTCTCCGTTTTTTATTATAAGTCGTTTTGGAAAAAAAATTGTATTTAAATATAAGTCACTTTACAATTCCAATGAATAATTAATGCTACTTTTCCTATTATACCCTTAAATATTTATTATTCTCTCTCCTTTCAATTATATAAATTTATCTTCCACATGTCATTAATGAAAGATAATTTTGTAAAAACATTCATAATTTCTCATTTTCATACAATAATTATTATTTTTCTTAATCTGTGTGAAAAGTCTTAAACGACTTATAATAAAAAACGGAAGAAGTATTATTATATCCAAATGTATTGTAAATTCTTTTAATAAAAAGGGTATAATTGGTACAACAGTCAATAATATTAGTACTAGTATTGAATAGATGGTAGAAGGCATCTTTAACTTGTACAATTTATGGAAAGTCGAATTAGAATATTGAGGATGACTCAAGCCTTACTATTATGTTAAATACATACTTTAAGGGCCAGTTTGTTTCAGCTTTAAAAAAATGGATTTTTTCTTTGTATTTTTGAAAATCGATTTTTCAAAACCGTTTTTCAAAATACTACAAGTTTTTTTATATTCATTTTTTCTAAAATGAAACACTTAATTTGACATCCTATAACATAAACATACATAATTGAAGACCAAAACCTAGTCAAAATCATAATTTTTTCAAAAAGTTGTATTTCAAAAATGATTTTTATTAAAATCTATTTGAAATAGCTTCAAAATTAAGTGATTTTTTGAAATTTTGATATCCAATTTTTTTCCCATAAATAGATATAATACCTAAAATCATATTTTAAGAATAACTATTCAAACAAAATTTTCATTTGAAGCTTTTATAAAAAGTTTGTTTGTAAAAATTGTTTTCACAAAATTTGGTAACACTATAAAAATCATTTTTAAAAAAAGCCAAAACAAACGGACCCTAATTCTGATCAAAAGTTTGATTTCTAATTCAATGATATTTTAAACAATGGACATATTTTATTTATTTTTTAAAATTGTTTAAATCAGGAATAGTGAATCTACTATACAAACAATTAATAAAAGATTGACCAATCTGACTATTATGCCCTTAGTTAAAAATTTCTTTACAAATAAAAAAGGACAATTTGGTAACTAACAAAATCACATATCACTTTTTCAACCTTTCAATAACCAAGCGCCAATTGTCTGCCTCTCATTGGTCCAATTTTTTAACTTTTCAATAACCAACTTTTTCTCCCCAACACACTTCTTCTCTCTCTTACTTAAATTTTCAAATTTTTTTCACATTTCATTTTCCCACACTTTCTTACTTTGATTTTAATTTTTTTTCATTTAATCACAAAAATTATTAATAATCTATTTTTTTTAAACTTTTAATAAAATTAAATATTTATTTATCTCACGGGTCACTATCAATACAATATTTAATTTATTTTAATTGATCATTACACACTTTCTCTTTCTTAATTAAAATTTCAAATTTCTCTCAAATTTTCTTCCCACACTTTCTTACTTTCATTTTAATTTTTTTCTCTATTTATGTATCAACTCTAAAAAATAATTTATTTTTTAATTTTAATAAAATTAAAAATATTGTAATATCACGGGTCACTATCAACATAATATTTTTTTTTATTTTAATCAATCATTGTTTTTATTAGAGAGATAATATCCTTATTTTTAAATTTTTTTCTTTTCTTCATTTCACGATTTTTTTAAAGATTATTTAATACGATTAAATTCATATGATTATTTTTCATTTTACATTTGTTTTTAAATATATTTTATATCAGATCAAATAAATTTTTTATTTCACGGGTCATTATCAACAAAGTATCTATTTTATTTTAATCAACAATTACTATAAATTGAGAGATAATTTTTATTTTTAAATGTTAAAATTTCATTTTTTTTATCTTCATCTTTCAAATTATTTTTTTATATAATTATTTAATATAATTAAATTTATATAATATTTTTCATTTGTAATTAAATCATTTATTAAAAATTTATATGAATCTAATTAATTTCATACAATATTAAATTAAACGGGTAATGTTAACTTCTACATTATCGTGCAAATTAAAAATAAATGGTAAAATCTTTTCTCAGAAATAGTAATACAGTAATTTATATTTACAAGTTTCTTAATACGTACTACCTTTTGAGAATTTTTTTTTTGAATAACCATTTTTTTAAAAAAAATTTCAGAAATAACCAAGATTTCAAAAAAATTACACAAATGTCACTTTTTTTTTAAAAAACACACGTTGTCGCCAGGGGGGGGTGGCGACAACACCTGGCCCATAACGTCGTCGCCAGGCCCATTGGCGCCTACATGCAATGTTTAGGTGTTGTCGCCACCCCCCTGGCGACAACACCCCCCCTTATTTTTTTTTTCTTTTTTTTTTTTGTATTTTTTTTTCTTTAACACTAATTTCTCTTAATTTTTTTCAGTATTTTTTTTTTAATATCTAACATTTTTTAATATTATTTTTTAGTTTTTTTTTTAGTTTTGTTTTAACAACAATTTTTCAATAATTTTTTTATGTTGTTTTTTTTATCCATGTTGTTAAAATTATTTTTGGAATATAAATGTTAATTAACTTATATCCATGTTGTTTTTTTTATCCATGTTGTGGAAGTAGTTAATGAATTAGAAGTAAAATAATTAATTAATAACTTATATTTTTGTGGTTAATATAGTTGTGAAGTTGGTTAGTAAAATAATGTTATATTTATATTATAAAATAAATTATAAGATTAACTATTTTTTTAAAAAAATAATATTATTTTTAAAAATATTAAATACATTAAAATATAAGCTGGACATTCGTTAAAATAATTATATATTAAGATACAATAACGTTACAAATACATTATAATTAAAAACATTACAAAATAATACATTCAAGATACAAAAAAAAATCTTATTGCGCGCCACGTGGACCATGGTACGATCCACATTGAGGTTGCCGAATGGGTCGTGTAGACGGGTCACGAGTTGGTAATGCCCCCCTATTCCCTCGACCACGCCCCCTTCTATTTGGTACGTCTTGTGCCATAGTCGACGGTCCCTGAATGAAACCTGTGTCTTCAACATCTTGACCCATAGAATTCCCTCCATATGATAGGCGGGTGCCTGCGGCGCTGTCGAAGCTGTGTCTAGGCGGGTTAAAATCTCTCCTAGTGGGTGCGGCCTGGAAGTTTTGGAAGTTGGTGGTGGATCCGGTTTGGTTAAAAAACAATGGTTGTGGCGGTGTGTTGAAGTCAAATTGTTGGCTGGGGTACTGTGATGTGTGTTGGTCGAATGTGGTGTATTGCGGGTATTCTTCTTCTATGCCCATGTCGGGGGTCATTGGTGGTGATCTTGAAGAGCCCCCCGCATGGAATTCCTGGAAATGTGATCTAGAAGAGCTCCCTGCATGGAAATCTTGATTTTGTGGTTGAGTTTGGGATGAAAAAAACGGGTGGAGTTGTTGGGAATGTTGTTGGTAAAAAGGTGTTTGTGGTTGCATTGGTTGTTGGTGGTAACTTTGTTGTTGTTGTTGTTGGTGTTGTTGTGGGTAATGTTGTTGTTGGTAATTTGGTGGTGGTTGTTGTTGTTGTTGGTAATTTGGTGGCGGTGGGTGTTGTTGTTGTTGGTGGTAATTTGGTGGTGGTTGTTGTTGTCCTCCAAAATATGGAGGTTGTGCTCGCGGGTCAGCTAAATAGAAAGGGGCAGACACAATCATTTCAGGATTTGTGACGGTCCTTTACCAGTTTACATACTCAACAGTTGGCTTCATTTCTCCCGGCGCCACAGGAAATTCTAGAACCGTTTTTGATCGACGAGCCCATATTTTACGCTGCTCTATGGCAAAGGACTTGTAATTTTGTACGTACCACTGTTCGCTAACCTTCGCAAGATGCCAACGTCCCAAACAGTCAGGCTCAGGTGGGTCAGGGATACCTTGATGCATGCCGAATTGGAGCTTCACACGATCACTCGGGTGCATTTCCACAGTGGTGAACCGTATGATGGGTGATTTTGCTGTCCAAATAGCCGCCTCGTCAAGGTCGGGTACGTGGTCCAATTCCAAGTAAGGACGCCAAATAAACTGCAAAGCAAATAATATTAATTTCAGAATATAGAAGATAGTTATTTTTAAAAATATATTTAGAAAATGGACATTTTTAGAGGTATTACTTCTTGGGGTCCTAGTCGATCTAATAGCTGGCGGTAGAAAATGATTTTGGAATCAGGCGTTTTGGACCAATCCATTCCAAGTGCATTGAACCTAAACACATTAAAAGATATAAATCAATATAGTTACAAATAATAATAGAATAAAAAGCAATAATTAAAATAAGATCCAAACGTTACCTTGAAGCGTAAGGGAAGGCGTAACTGTTTGGATTTGCAGGGGCCAATATCGGCATCCTCCACCATGCCCATGCTTGTAGCAAGAATGCACATCCACTAAATGTACAACTATCCTTTTTTGCACATTTGCATAAGGAACTATATAGGTATGCCAACACAGCCGAACCCCAACTATATGTCTTTATTGCATCAATGTCCCCAAGTAAACACAAGTACATAAAATTAACACTATTTCCCGTGCCTTCGGGAAATAGAAACCTACCAAACAACAACATAATATACATCCTAGTTTTCCGCAGTATAGTTTCTTCGTCAGAAAACTGATCCAATTGAATCCCAACATAAGCTTCCTGAAGGCCAGCAAGCTTTATACCTTGGCCCCTACCCCTTTGTTGCCCCTCACCCTCTATTAAATCCACACCCAACAATTCGACGCATAGGGCGTTTGGTTGTTGGACATTTCCATACACTGCCTTTCCATTTGTTCTGAGACCCAACAACATGTACACGTCCTCTAGAGTGACGGTACATTCACCCATTGGAAGGTGAAAAGTATGAGTCTCAGGCCTCCAACGCTCACACAATGCTAATATAAACTTCATATCAACTGAGGTATGTGTTAAGTTCATTACCTCACCAAATCCCGCACGTTTAACGTAGTCCACAATCAAAGGGTCAGGAGCAATCATCTTACCAGCACGGGTCCTAAATCTCGTGACATCCTATAGAAAAAACACCTCCCATAAGTATTTGAAATTAGTAAATTTAAGTAAAAAAAATTAAGTGTTTACTAAAACTTACATAAGTGGCAATGTTTGCAATGGTGCCTCGATGCTCTTGACCCATAGTTAGGAGAGACATGTTTGTTGATGATGAAACACAAAGTTGCTCTGATGATAAGTTGCTCTGATGAAAGTATAAGAGGTGATGAAGAAAATGAACAAGTTTGGGAACATATTTATAGCCAAAATGCATAGGTTATTACGAGATTCCCTGCAGAGTCTTGTCAATTCATGTCTGTGGTGGGGACGAGATTCCCTGCAGAGTCTTGTCCCGTCATGTCTGTGGTGGGGACGAGATTCCCTGCAGAGCCTTGTCACTTCATGTCTGTGGTGGGGACGAGATTTCCTGCAGAGCCTTGTCCCGTCAAGTCTGTGGTGGGGACGAGATTCCCTGCAGAGTCTTGTCACGTCAAGTCTGTGGTGGGGACGAGATTCCCTGCAGAGTCTTGTCACGTCATATACAGTGTCTTGTGCAGAATTATTGGTTCATTTCTTGCATGCATTAGCCTTGTGTAATAGGTGGGGACGAGGTTCTCTTATGGCGTGCATTAGTCTGGTCTCTTCATGTTTATGTTACATTTTGAAAATTTTATGTTATAATAGATTTTAATTCCATATCATAATTTGTGACATGCATTATCATTAGTGTGAATTCATTTAAAACATACAACTATAATAGCTTTTGAGACTTTTATATTAAAATAGCGCAGATATATATATGTTATGGAAAACATTAATTCATTCATTAATTAAAAAGGTACATTGACAATAACCAGCACAGAAACTAAAAACATCTAAGAAAATAACACATAACAACTTGTAGTACACGCTCGATCATTGCAACAAACACAACAACACTTAATCTAAACTACTCGAGTATCACTGCAAGAACAAATCTTGTGGAATCAATGAACGGGGTATTCAAAGGCATACGAAACCTACCTGTAACTGCCATTGTTAGTGCTACGTATTTTCGGATGGCAACTTTGTTCGCCACACGAGGTAAGAGGTGGAATTCAGTGTTACAAACACAACAGGTATATAGCGATGTCTGCATGAAATATATACAACAGGAATCTGCCAAGGCTAACACTCATCGAGTGACCGAGTTCGACCGTCATGGCCACACCTTTAGTGTCAAGGAAACAATTGACCATAACCAGGGGCTTCCACGACAAGAGTATCGCGTCAATATCCCAGATCGTTGGTGCGACTGTGGCCAATTTCAAGCATATCGCATGCCTTGCTCCCATGTCCTTGCAGCATGTTCACATACTCACTTTGATGCATTATCTTTGGTATCAGAAATTTACAAGGTATCAACGTTGCTCAGCGTATACGACAACTACTTTCCGGTGGTAGCAATGGAGGCATATTGGCCTGTGTACGAGGGGGAAACAGTTTGGCATAACGATTTAATGCGTCGGAATAAAAGCGGTCGACCAAACAGCAGGCGTATTAGAACCGAGATGGACGTAACTGAAAAAATGCAGAGGAAGTGTAGTATATGTCGTGAGGTAGGACATAATAGGACCAAATGTCCCAATCGTGGATCTAGTTCCACAACATAGTTATTAGTTTCGATGATGTTTGTAATTTACTCTTTCAATGAAATGAACTTTTTTATTATAAATTTTATGAGTTACAACACTAAATAAATTTTATGGGTCACAAAAAAAATTACTAAATAAAAAATAGTTCATGATACATATTAAAATAAATTACCAAATATTACCATGGAAAAAATATTTGGAACCACTAAAATTTACAAAGATTTAAGAAAAAATAGTACCGAAAACATTAATTTTGTCGGTAAAAAAATTACCGAAAACATTATACCATGGAAAAAAAAATTATTTATAAAATCCATTTTGAAATAATAATTGAAAAGCATAACATAAAAAAAATTAGGAGAAAATAATGTAAAAGAAATAAAAATTACAAAAAAAAAGAAAAAAAAAAATAAAGGGGGGTGTTGTCGCCGGGGGGGTGGCGACAACACCTAAAATATACACATGGGCGCCAGGCCCACTGGCGACTGCATTGCAGGCCCAGTGTTGTCGCCACCCCCCTGGCGACAACGTGTGTTTTTTAAAAAAAAAGTGACATTTGTGTAATTTTTTTGAAATCTTGGTTATTTCTGAAATTTTTTTAAAAAAAATGGTTATTCAAAAAAAAAAATTCACCTTTTGAGGTAAAATAAGCCGTTGTTTTTGTTAACGGTTTTTAATTTATTTGGCAACATCATAATAACATGATATCAAAATGGAAAAGGTCTAGAGATATTGAGCCAAGCCATAAATATTGCACTTCAAAGCCGTTCAGCCGAGCCGAGCCAGCTTTAATCATTTCAGATTCCGAACGTGTGCACCGCACGCCCCTTTGATCTATTTATAACATCCCTCACACCCACCATTTTCATTTTCTCTCACTACATCTCTCTCACTCATACCCTACGTCACTTTCTCTCTCTTCGCCGTCAACCTCACCGCCACCGTCACTCACCATACACACATGGCAGACACTCAGAGAAACAGAAACCGTCCCGCCGCCGTCGGTCACCGGCAGCCAAACCGATTGCAAAGCCGTGCTCCGTCATCACTCCAGATCAACCGCAACGTCGATTGGAACGTCGCGATTCCCCTTCTGTCGCCGGTGGATTCGTCACCGCTGCCTCAACAACTGCCGTTAGCAGCCAAAAGAGAAGAGCTCAAACCGAATCAGCAGCAGCAGAGACGGCAGATCGCGGAGACGGAAAAGATGGTTTTCAAAAAGTGGCAGCACCCTGCCGCTCCGTTTTGCTACGAGGCTACTTCGGTGGTTCCTCCATTTTGTTAATTTAACATGTAAACTTTGAAAAGAAGGAAAACTTAAATGTAATTTAACACTGTTTTTTTTATTACTGTACACATACTTGATATTTGACATAATTTCAATTTCGTAGTCATAATTATTAAATAAGACTTTTTTTTTCTTGTCATCAAATATTACTTCAATCGATAAAAATGATCCTCCTCCCTCCGTTTGACAATGATTTTCATTTTTCAAGAAAATTTTATTTAAAAATAAATGTTATTTTTATTTTATATAGAAATGGTTTTAATTTTTTAATTGTAACATTTAATTATTATCCCATTCTAATAAATTAATAAAATGCAGTTTAGGACGAAATCATTGTATTCTTTCATCTATGTGTAAAATTTTTAAAACACAATTATTTTAAAACTGAGGGTGAGCGAGTATTGTTTATGATCTGTTTGTAAAAATTTTAAATAAGTAAAAATTTTAAACAACAATTATTTTAAAGGATAGCGAGTATTGTTTGGGATAGATAAGAGAGTTGAAATCCTAACTTTTATGTATGAGTTTTAAATAGTTACTATATTATTTAACTTTTCTTTTTGTTGTTTTAGATCTCAATTATTTTTTAGTTTCACGAATCTCATTTAGTTTTAGACCTCTTTTTTAAATTTTTTTTAAAAAATAATTTTATAATATTATATATCATCTTTAAAAATTGAATAAAAATTAGTGTTAATAGTTTTTAAAAAAAATATTATTTTAAATATTTCATCTTTTTATTATTACCTTTTTTAAAATATCAATTTTTTTTAAAAATTACTTAAATTTAAAGCTATTTAATATATATACTTTTTATAAAAATCATTTTTAATATATATTTTTTAAAATTTTATAATTTTGATTACGTTTAATTTTTAATAATGTATATTTATGTTAATTGATATTAAAGTTATTTTTTTTATTTTTTTATAAAAGATGAGTTTAATTTTTTTAATAATTTTTAAATAATTATAAAAAACTTTTAATAATTTTTAAAAGAGGTTAAAGGTAGTGCACTGACAATGTAAATTTTTTTTACACGGTCATCCAATAGAAACAAATCGTTTTGCCATGTCTTATAAATTTTTAAAAAATTACAGTCTGATTTATCTTGATTCATGGTTGTGATTGGTTGACAACATAAATTTTTTTTACACTGTCTGTGCATTACTCATTTTCTCTTTTTAAAAAATTATAAAAACTTTTAATAATTTTTAAAATATTATAAAATATGTTTTAATTTTTTTAAAACTAAAACAAATAAGTCTTAAATTTGTAAATTCACTTGTGTATAATTAAATATAATTAAATGATTAGTGTCCGGTTAAACTTTTAAACCGTACATATAAAAAGAAATGCATTGATGCTAGTGAATATCATCATATTAAAAAATGCATTGGGGTTGTCAATATTAAATTAAGAAATACAATTGGAATTATTATAATTTATAAAGTAGTGACTAAGTTATGTGATCTACGTTTACAAGAAAAAAAGTTTGAAAAATATAGAAATTCCCAAAATTCAAGATGTGTTCTTTGAATGTATAGTTGTGTATATTTTGACCTTTGTGGTGGTGAAGCTGACATGTCTTATAACAAATTTGGAATGGAATTGACAAATCATGGTTGGTGATAGGTTCCCCAATTTACCTCACAGTTTGCTACAATTGTTTTTCAATGTTAATTTCTATTATAAATTAGGACATTAAGAAAGTTAACATCAATTTTATATAAGAAGTAGGTTTTAGAATTTAATATAAATGATTTTTAAATTTTTTTTTTTAATAAAATGTGTGTGAAAACTTCATTTAGTATTGTGTATTAATGATTTAAAATTTACAAATCATGATATTCTCATATTTATAGAGATTCATACAACATTCTTCTATATATGTTCATGGTGATCTATGCTTACACAACCTTAAACATTCAAATGCACGATCTAATACATCTAATGCTAAAACATCATGACATAACTTACACAACTCTCGTAATACTCTCCCACAAGATCAAGGAGGGATGTAAGTCGTGACCTTGAAATTGGTTCGAAGATATTGAAAAGCAATTGTGTCAAGCGGTTTTATAAGAGTGTCTGCTACTTGCACACCACTAAAAACATGTTGAACCTTCATCGTCTTTGCAATCACTCTTTCACGAATAAAGTGGATGTCTACCTAAATATGCTTTGTCCTAGCATGAAATATTAGGTAATGTGACAAAAACATTACACTTAGGTTGTCACAAAGGAGAGTAGGAGAATGGAATGTCATAGCAAATTCATTGAGAAGAGATTCTTCCTGAACATAGGAAATTGCTTCAACATTAAAGAGTGTTACAGGCTCAGGATTTCCATACATTTGCATAACAAACAGGTTATTCTCCTCTAGAAAGCCATCAAGGATGGATTATGTTCCATAATGGGACCATAATTGTGGTTGATTGGTGATGATGAACTCCTGATGCAGTGGTACGCATCTTCGATACAATGGCGCGGGAGTGGATCTGCAAGGTTAGTTCTCCAACGCCCAAGTCGATTATAGAGTCCATGATGTACGGACTGAAAGTATCAAATTAGAAAGTGTACCTTATGTCTCACATGTTTTAATTATATATGATGGAAAACTTTATCAGGCTTTGCATCATTCGACTTAACTTTTGGGTCCCGCTTGTATTGGGCCTTAGATCGACCCATAATAGAATTAATTTGATCTTGCTCTTGGATTGAATCTCCAACAACAAGTAATGAATTTGCAATGACTGTAATACATAACACATATTCAATAATGGATCTATTTTCTTTCTTCACTAACTTCAACTAAACACAAAGCTGTCTAACTCATGCCTTCATATGAGCATAAAAATACTTGTGAATCTTGTCCCATACTTCACAATCCAGGCTTTGTATTCTTCAGACACTTTACCTTCGACACGATCTTGTTCTGATTTGGACTTCTGTTAAATTTGAGGATTCATCAATATCTTATGCACTCTTTGAGTGAGGAAGACTCCTTCAACTTGCTAATTTCACATGAGGTCATTGTCGTTTTGAAGTTTGATAGAGAGTTTTGAACCAAAATGATGCGAAGAAGATGAATTACAAGTATTTGTAGTGATTTCTTGAGATTTCTGAACCAAACTTTCAACTGTTGCAGTTAGAGACTATTAAGTTCTTTGAAACGATTGCAAGGAAGAAGATGAAGTTTTAGTTCTTGGAACTTGTGAAGATTGTAATTGAAAGTTAGTTACAATCGAATAAGAGTTAGTTAGAGAACGGAAAGGATCGAACAAGGTGAATGATACAATGATTAAATGTGTGCAAACTTTATTTAGCATTGTGCATCAATGAGTTGAAGCTTATAAGACAAGATACTCTCATTTATAGAGATTCATGTATGGAGTTCTCATGCAAAGAGAGTTCAATTTACACGTGCATGATGATCTATACTTAAAAATATCTTAAACATACAAATGCATGGCGTAAAACATCTCATGCTAAAATATCATGACCTAACTTGCACTACACTCCTAATATTCTCCTAATAATATTGAATAATAATTATAAAAAATAGTAAATAATTATATGAAATGCTCTATATAAAAAGCATGTTAGATACTAGTAACAAACTAACCGATTTATAACAAACTAATAGATTTATAATAAATTTTAACTAACAAATTAAATATGAATCAATTTCTATATTCTATTAGGGTGTGCTTGGAACAGCATAAAAAGGAAAGAGAGAAATAGAGACGAGAGAGCTTGAGGAGAGAGAACGTACTTCTCTTACTTGGCAGAGAGAGAAATAAATAACATGGGACCCACACTTTTTCTCTTCTCTTCAAATCAGCGAAGAAACACAAGAGAATGTACTAATATAACACTATTTCCACTTTTATCCCTTTACTTCAATTTAATTATGGCATGAATAATTTTAATGTTGTATTAATTCTATAAAATAATAAAATTAATATTTACATGCAAATTTTTTAGGGAGACAAATATATTATTACATTTATTTAATTAATCACTAAAACATAATATTAAATTGATTAAGATAATAAATAAATTATAAATATATTATATTTTATTAAAAAGTAATTCAATCTTTAATATAAGGATAATTTTGTCTTTTTAAAATCACACACACTTCTCTCTTCTATTTCTCTTGTATTTCTTTTGAAACAAGCAATATAACAAATCTACTATATTTCTCATTTATTTCTCTCTTCTTATACTCTATCTCACTTTATTCTCTCTTCTCAATTTCTTCTATCAACCAAACACACCCTTAGCCTCTCACAAATTCATAGTAAGATAATTTTTAATATAAGTTTGAAATTTAAAGATAAGCCAACTTTTATGTTCTTTTAATTTCTCACAAACTCATGGTAAGAAGAATCTTAATATTAGTTTGAAATACAAAACCTAAAAAAACAAACAAACAAAGGAACAAATGATAATGTTAAGTGTACTATTCAAGAAGTACAATTTTTCACAAAAGATTCCTTTCACGACTTCCGATTCGCATTCTCACGTTTTGATACTAAAGTTCATACCCATTTACAAAAATATTCGTAAAAACTAAGGGATACTTCTCATAATTTATGCTAAATTAGAACCAAAAGAAAAATAAGTGATTATATGAAATATTCTATATATCGACTTAGACAATAACAAACAAACTAATTTATAAAAATAATTTAACTAACAAATTAAATGTTAACTAATTTTTATATTATATTAACTCCACTTCAATCTAAAGGGTTATTTGTTTTATGATCTATTCCTTCTTATTACACATTCACATGTCTGAAAATCTTAATGATAAATATAGTATGTGTTTGGATTAAGCGTTTGTCTCTTAGGGTGCGTTTGATTTGCTAAAATATGAGGTATTGAACATGACAACTTTTTTTGTACCTTGTTTGATGCTGAAACTAATTATAATAATGGACAAAAAATATGACAAGGGACAGGACAAAATCACAAATTTTTGTCCCTCATTAAACTATGGGACAACTTTTTGTCTCAAGCACATTTTATCAAAATATCATTTTTTTTTACTCTCTTTCTCATTATTTAATATTTTAATTCATAAATATAATATTAATATTTTATATATCAATAAAAATATTATAATAAATATTATATTATTTTTATTCGGTTCATCGACATATCAAACAAAGTAGAGAAAAAAATCTCTATTTATTATTTTCCTTCTCTTTTTATTATATATTTATTATTTTGATTCATAAATAACAATATTTTCTATATCAATAAAAAATATTATATAAAAAATTATATTATTTTGTCTGTTGCATAAACATATTAAATAAAGTAGAGTAAACAAATTATTTCTTCATATTTTTTCTCTTTATTATTTAATATTTTGATTCATAAATATTATATTTTATATATCAATAAATAATATTATAGTAAAAATTATATTATTTTGTCTGATACTAGTACATAAACATACCAAACAAAATCGAGAAAAAAATTGTCCAGTGCATTGACCATCAAACACAGTACAATATAAAAAGTTGTCTTGTACTATTCTGTACTGTTTAATACTATTCTGTCCAGTATTTCATATTTTGCAAATCAAACGTACCCTTAATTTTTTGTATATCTAGACTTTTGGATGTGAAAATTTAAAAACAACTTATTATAGCTTTTTGATGACCTCGAATTTAGGTTAAATCTACTAAATTAACCGTGGTTCCGAACAATCTAATATTGAAAAATTGGCACTGTTTATGGTAAAAGACTTTAATAAATCTCTCATTTGAGCGATTATATAATTTCAATAGTTTTTTTTTTTTTGTTTTTTTTCAAAGCATATAACAAATGTTATTAATCCAAAAAAAAAAAAACTTCTGCAAAATAATAATGAACAATACATTTTTTTAATAAATAGTAAAAATAAATAATAAAATTATTTTGTAACATTAAAAACTTTCTCATACCTATTTGAAAAACTAACTAAAAAATGGTTTTTACGTGAAAGATCTATTAAGATCTCTCACGATAGACAATGCTGAAAATTGACCTTTTGAATTTAAAGAACTATAAAGACTCACATTTGAATTATTTCCTTATGATAATTTGATGAATTCAAGCAATATTGATTTTGATTTTTCTTTTAAACCGTTCAATTTCGATCCAACCTTTAAAAATATAGAAAATGTTTATTATTAAGAAAATGTGAAAAGAAGAAAGACAAGAATAATTTCAACCATTTATTATCACTGCCATTACATGATCCTAATTAATTAGGAAACTAAATTTAAAATAAATTAAAAATTATACTTTAAAATAATAACATATGTACTTTTTTGCATTTCTTCTTTAATTTCTTTCGTACTAAATAGCACTAAACTAAAAATCTATCATATAAGAAAATTTAGTGTTCAAGAAAATACCAACTTGCGCTTATTGCATTTAAGCTTGACAAATGGATGTCTTCTTCATCTGGATTTCAATTGTTTTGTTCTCTACTCATTTCTTATTGTTTTGCTTTTAAACTTTTCTAACTAACTCATAAAGTGACTTTTTGGTTTTGGTCTTGGTAACCACATCTTTTTTTCAACTTCACACTCTTTCTTTCAAATCACCACTTTCATTTAGTTTTTACTTACTATTATAGTTTAATTCAAATTAATTACTTTTAATTTGGGTCATATTGATAATTGCACTTCTATGGATTTTATCTTAATTTATCTTATTTTTATGTAGTTTAGTCTATTTTATTCAATTGTCCTTATTTAGTTTGTATTATCTATCATATGAAAATTCAGTATTCTAAAAAATACCAAACTGCCCTTATTGCATTTAAGCTTGATAAGTGGATGTCTTCTTCATCTGTATTTCAATTGATTTGTTCTCTAGTCATTTTTATTGTTTTGCTTTTAACCTTTTCTAATTAACTCATAAAATGACTTTTTGATTTTGGTCTTTGTAACCAGTTCCTTTTTCCAGCTTCACACTCTTTCTTTCAAATCACCACTTTCATGTAGTTTTTACTTACTATTATAATTTAATTCAAATTAATTACTTTTAATTTGGGTCATATTGATAATTGCACTTCTATGGATTTTATCTTAACTTATCTTATTTTTATGTAGTTTAGTCTACTTTATTCAATTGTCCTTATTTAGTTTGTATTATTTTATTAATTCAAGTCTCTATTTGATTATTAGGATATTTATTTTTGTTCGCAAAAAAAAGTATTTAATTACAAAAATTCAAAAAAAAAAAATAGAGTTTAATTAGTTTATATTTAATTCGCAAAATACAAATATATATATATATATATATATATATATATATATATATATATATATATATATATATATATATATATATATATATATATATATTAGAATTAGATTTTTTTTATATACAAAATACTAAAAATATGTCATTATTTTGTTTATTTCTTTTAAAATTTAATATGGTTTATATTTTAGATTTTCTTTTGTTATTCTTTACACTATTTACATATTCCATTACTAACATCTTTTTGTTTAGTGTGAGGTAATATCTTGGATTTTTTTTTTTTAAAATAACCATGTATTAAAAAAAATTACGCAAATAACCACGTTTCGAAAAAAATTACGCAAATAACCAAGTTTCTGAAACCCTTAACATCAAGGCGCCATCTCACATGGCTTATTCCCTTTTTTTTAGCCCTATGCGCCATCTGACATGACACACTCAGTCCCAATAAGCCATGTCAAATGGCGCCTCCCTTCAACTTTTAGGAGGAGGAACCATCTCATATGGCTCCTCCTTGTATATATTTGTTCAATTGTCCATTTGAAAATGCACCAAGGCGCCATCTGAAATGGCTTATTACAGAAAAGTTGTACATAGGAGCCATCCCAAATGGCGTCTCCCTTCATCTGATACAATGGGGGCGCCATCTCACATGGCGCCTTGGTGTCACTGTTTTCTGAAACTTGGTTATTTGCGTAATTTTTTTCGAAACACAGTTATTTGTGTAATTTTTTTCTAATACATGGTTATTTTACAAAAAAAATCAATATCTTGAGACATTTGGACTTCAAATCACCATTTTTTTTACATATATAACAACTCATCTAATATCTTTAATAACATTTTTATTTTTTTACGGGTGTCAGACATTTTTCTATACGTTCAATTATTATTTATTTCACGGATACCAGACATTTTTCTATACATTTAATTATTATTTTTTTATGGGTATCAGACATTTTTCTATACATTCAATTATTTTTTTCACGGGTACCAGATATTTTTCTATACATTCAATTATTATTTTTATAGGTAGCAGACATTTTTCTATACATTCAGTTATTATTTTTCACGGATATCAAACATTTTTCTATTAAAAAATATACACCTAAAACAAATGTGCGTCCAGTACCAGAACCCGTGCGAACGCACGGGTTTATTACTAGTATTTATGACATTTGAATATGACTTGTACAATAACAGCCCACGTGGAACGTGGTGTTCAAAACAAGACTGATACGTACATGCAGGAAAGTGTCTAGCACACGTGTGAAAAGGACAAAAGAAGACAACAAAAACAGTGTCTAGTTTAATCTTAGAGGTGTTAAAATAAATTATAATTCATAAATTGAATATGTAAATTATATCGAAAATTTTATCACTTCCAACGACTTAAGTAAATAATCATTCTATGATTCATCTAGTTAGATTTTTTTGAAATTTTTAGTTTGTATGTTTCAAGGCCGGCCCAAACCGTTATGAGGCCCTGTTTTATTTTAATAATAGGCTCATTATAAAATAAAATATAAAAAATTTAAAAAATTATTTAAATTGTAGTATAAGAACTAAAAATTAAATAATTGTTTAGAAATATTTTGACAAATACAACTATAATTTTGTGTATCTTTTCCTTCGATAAATTTTTTTTTTTAGAATTATTGCTAACTTATACAACTATAAATTTAGTTGACGACAATATATATGACAAACTTTAATACTCTACTGTACTAATATATAATTTTGTAAAAAAAATATTAATGTATAAATTTTAGTATAAAATATAAAATATTTCTTTAACAAACACATAAATCTTATACTAGGAGATGGTATACTAATAAATAAGTCTATATTTTTTGAATAAAATAATTGATTTTGTTTTTAGCACATTTGATTTTTTTTATGTATATGTATTTATTTAAACTTATAAGTTTGATAATATTGATATTTAAAAAAATTTGATTGATGACTAAATCAAACAATAGCAACACATTAATAGGAAATCGGTTATTAAAATATGTAATTAATGTTAGGTAAGAAATAATGAAACATTATAATCTCCCACGTCAAAAATTGATAAACAGAAAGAGTAAATCATGAAATAAGTAACTTCCAGGTAGTTTAAAATTGACTTATGGATTCCATGCGACAGTAACAATACTAAGTTAACCTTATGTTTTAATTTCAAAAAAAATATTACAAGCAAATTTTTTATTTTAACAAAACTGAGGCCGTTTAATGTATGTGGCCCTGTGCAACAGCTCTTGCTGCACTTGTTTTGGGCCGGGCCTGGTATGTTTTTAGTATTCTATTAACTTATAACCATTAAGAGAAAATTTTACTTCCTACCCCTACACTTGCCTTCCCACCCCTACAATTTTTTAAAAATGACAATTTTACCCTCAAACACTAATAACCATTTTACTTTTTACCATTTTTCCAAAAAGTTAAAAAAATTTGAAATTTGCACCCCTACGCGCATCTAAAACGGAACACTTGAGGTAAGAGTTCCGGCTCACAAAATTACAAACCGGAAGACTTTTGAAAACAGTTCCGGTTCAGTTTTTTTCTTTCCCGTAACACATTTGGTAAGTGATCCGGTTTGCAAAATTTCAAAAAATCAGAAAAAAAAATACACACCGGAACACATTTCCAAACTGTTCCGATTTGTAAAATGCTCACCGGAACACATTTCAAAACTGTTCCGGTGAGCATTTTGGCCAAACCGGAACAGTTGGTGAAAGTGTTCCGGTGAGCATTTCACAAACCGGAACAGTTTGGAAATGTGTTCCGGTGTGTATTTTTTTTTCTGATTTTTTGAAATTTTGCAAACCGGATCACTTACCAAATGTGTTCCGGTTTGGTGATTTTGTGAATCGGAAGAGTCTTCAGAAGGGTTCCGGAGCGTATTTCGTGGAGAGAAGGGAGAGTGTTTGATCAAAATCAGTAAAAAGTTGAAAATGAAAAAAATTTACCTATTTATACGAGGGTAATTTCGTCCAAAAATTTTGATTGTAGGGGTAGAAAGACAATTGTAGGGGTAGGAAGTAAATTTTTCCCATTAAGAATATGAAATGTAAAATAGTAGAACAATAAATGTAAATGTAATAAAAGTAAGAAAGTAAAAAAAATTGTATTACTGATAATGAATTGAAGTTTCATATATCATTCGAATTATCGTCAGTGAGATCTTGGTATCATTTACATGTATGTGAGAGTGTGCAATCTATTTAAATAAAGAGAATTTATTCACCCACTTCCTAACCTTCTTGCCCACCCCTGGTGAATTTACCACACTACCCTTTGTTTCGGAAGTTCATTTCTGAAAAGATACTTTTTTTTTGGAAAAAAGGTGTTTTCGGAAATGAACTTCCGAAAACGTGTTTTTTTTAATATAAAATATTGATTTCGGAGATGCATCTCCGAAATAAAGTTACATTTTCAGAAAATGTGGTGTTTCGGAAGTTCATCTCCGAACTCACCCCCCATGATGGAATTCGGAAATGAACCTCCGAATTTATGTCTGGACAGAAGAAAAATGAAAAACAACAACGATTCGCTTTATTTAATCGGGTGAAGATTACAACGATAATATTACTGAAAATTAAAGTTACATATTGTTGAACACGGGTAGGTGGGGATGAGTCAACATTTTGATAACGTCGTCTGCCGATCTTTGAAGTTTGACGTCCAACTCGATCGGGCCTTTCGAAGAAAATCGGTCGAACGTTGTCCACATAACCGCTAAATCTTCGTCGTTCTTGATCTCAAAATGTGTGAACTTAATGCCTCCCTCGTCGTTAAGCGATGGCGAGCGGTACTCGAGCTTGACAACCTTTCGATTCTCGGGATAGCGCAAAAGCGTGTTGAGCGACGGTATCAATTCCGCAAACGGCGTGTCGCGCGAGAAGCGAAATTGGAACGGCATCGGGTAGCCGGTTTCAAAGTAGACGAATGCTAGGTGGGGGTAGGTTTGTGTCATTTGTGTTTTGTGGTGTGAAGAGGATGAAGAAGAGTGTGTAGTATTTATAGACTTATTGGAGCATTGATGGCCCAACAAACCTTATCCTGCCTCATAGGACATTTCGGAAATGAACTTCCGAAAATAGGCTCCAGACATGTATATTTTGGAAGTTCATTTCCGAATTATGCAGAAACAAACTTAAATTTTACTTTTTGTTGATTGCTTAGTGTGTTGTGTAAATTGAACAAATAGAATTCAAAATAGACATAAATTACACAAAGATGACATAAAACATAATTATATTATATATGTATTGAATCGGTCCGATTTTACATGATAAACAACAATACATACAAAAAATGATCGTTACAAACAAAAACGATCCGGAACGAACTAAAATTTACCGAACCAATCGGTGGATCCTAAGTCCAAAATAGGCACGTTCTTCGACCGCTCTCTATTTTGCTCGCGCTCTTTGCTCATCATTTCTTCAAACTCCGCCATCCTCGAAACGAACGGATCCGGCCAAGTCTCCGCCTCATTTGAACGATGTGCCGTCCATTGACAAGAAGTAGCCGGTATAGGACAACCCGGTTTCAAAAACACTTGAACGAAGTGCCGCGATCGTAGATACCCGATGCATATGATGCGACCCGACGCGTCCAACGGCGGTCGACTATGAAGTGGAAAGAAAGTCTCACTTAGTCCAAACCTCGTCAAATCGATACACACCATATCATACGCACTTGCTATTAGATGACCCATATCGAGGAATGACATCCACTTCGAAACCGGAGCGATACCGGTAAGTGATGGAACAAGTGCATCATGAATTTTTGCAAACTTTTATTGATTTTCATATAGTCGGCCGTAGATGTCCCGATACGAAGTCAACTCCGCAATGAGTTCCTGTCGGACTAAAGTGTGATTATTTTCCCCTTTACCGAGCAAACCCGCAACGGACCGATATCCACAATTGCCGTCGCCTCCAACATCAACGATGTTATCGATATATTTGTGCATAAAAAGTGGCATCTCATCAATGTAGACAATTGGTGATTTTTTGATCGGCGGTGTGTGAGGTGGCTTTGAAATACGGGCTCCTTTGTTACCACTACACTTAGACTTCGGTGTCTCATGAATTTCCGGGAACGATGCATCCACATGTTCAAAATAGGAAGGAGATCGTTTTGTTGACGTGTCATCTTGTGTAATTTTGGACTTTTTCGGTGCACCTTTCGTTTTAACCGGTTGAGATGGCGGTTTCAAATCGGTGGTCTCCGGAAACGCGATCTTTCGCAATTGTTCTTTTATGTGCATTTTTGTTGTGTCGTCCGCTTTAGCAAACTTCTCCATTATCACTTCCAACTCGTCGGAGATGGTGATTTTGGAGTCATTTTCTTTCGGCGGGTCAAAATCATCAAAACGAAGTTTCTTCCAATGGTCGGCTACCTCATCCATGCGTATGGGTGAATTCAAATTTTTCTTTTTTGCAAGTATACAAGCACACGGAAGGCCATATGTAGTTCTAATGGTGCACCCACATAATGAACTATCCGTCCCCGTGGTCTCCGACCGCTTAGCTTCATGAAACAAAAAATTCAAACCCGTTCGAGATATGTTGTAAATCAATTGGGAGAATAGAATTTGGCCCTTATACCGGTGTTCCATAACCGTCTTGCTCCGACCGAACGATGTTTGAATTTCATTGTGTTGATTTTCAAGCATTTGGTTCACGGTGTCCCATCCGCGACACAAATCTCCCTTGCTATCACCCAACCACCTCTTGAAGACCCCATGTGCGGATTCAACACGGTTAGTCGTGGTGCAACCAAGATGTCTAACCCGATTTGTCCAAGCGCACACGACTTTTTCTCTAACTTTGTCAAGAATGGTGGATTCGACGTAATGACAAAAAGTCTTAATGGAACCATACAAAGACCTAAAGTGTACAAATTTCTCGGTATACACCTCTTCGGAGTGTGCATCCAAAATTTCCTTCCATGCCGACATTATCCTTTCAACCACAACATCGGCTTTGACAACTTTACCATTTTCATCCGGCCTATCTTTTGTCCCAACCGCGGGTTTCAACTTGCTTCTCACGTTGCAAGTTATGTGATACCGGCAAAGTAAAGCGGTAGATGTCGGGAAGACGGTATCGACCGCATTCATCAAAGCATTGTCTCGATCGGTGAAAATGACGTTTGGCATAACCTCTTGATCAACTAACAAAGACTTGCAAATTCCCAAGGCCCACGTAAAGTTTTCTTCTTTTTCACACTCCAAAAAAGCAAACCCCACCGAATAAGTCTTGTCCGTCGAGGTCACACCGACGATCTCTAGAAGAGGAAGCCTATACTTGTTTGTCTTGTACGTCGAATCCATGACTAGAACGGTTGGAAATGTGTTGAACAATTTGATACTTTCGGGATGAGTCCAAAAAATATCACGCACGGTAACTTTGTCCTCGGAGGTTCGGAAGCTTGAAACATAATTGTTATCGCCTAGAAGTTTCAAAAGTTGTTGCATTTCCGACCGAGGGCCCATATTTAAAACCTTGAGATTGTGCCGTTCATTGTAAACTTGCTTGATATTTGAAACGCTATCCGGTTTCTTACGCTTCAAATCGGCAAGTATGTTGCGAGGCGCCACTTTGACTATCGTTAGGTCCGATATCACTTTCCTCTCTTCGCGGGACAAACGACACGCCATTGGATGTCCGTGTAACTTGACATCCAAGGCATGATTATGAATTCCACAAATTACGGTTAACCGCCACATATCATCAACCCTCCGAGTGGCACGCAACTTAAACGGACAACCACACTTTCTCGATCCCGTGTCCTCGTGTTTTAGCACACGGTTTGATTGTCCATAACTACCACCCCGTTCGCAATTCAAAACAACGAAAGCTTTCCGCCTACTATTTCCGTTGTCCGACCTTAAAATAACAATTCCAAATCCAAGTTTACTAGCTTCGTTCCGAACCCACTCAATCAATTGTTCGCGACTACCGAAGCTCCGATCATTTGTAAATTCTTGGCGAACATCAACCGCATTGATCATAGGAGTAACGTCAATAACCGGATCGTTATTAACGTTGACAATTTCCGGATTTAATACTCCATCGTCTTGCACAATGTTGTCCGGATGCACCATACCTAACAAATGCAAAAATTAGCAAAATTGGCCAAAACTGTTTTTTTTAACTGCCAGGGCATATTTCGGAAGTTCATTTCCGAAATTTATTAGGTGATATATTTCGGAAATGAACTTCCGAACCATATCAGTTTTCAGCATAAATTTGTTGAATCAATGTAGTGAAATAGGGGATGAAATGAGAGATGTTTACCTGAAATTGTAGCTTTCTATGCTCCCTTTAACGTGATCAACGGTTTGAAACTTGATTTTAGGGCGAAAAATTGATGGAGATTGATTGGGTTTTAGAGAGGGTTTTGAGAAGTTTTGGAGAAAAATGATGAAATAGTGAAGGAGGGAAATTTGTATATGCAGCAATATTTTCGGAAATGAACTTCCGAAAATATTCACGGTTTTGAATTTTTTTGACTTCGGAAATGTATCTCCGAAAACACCACTTTTTTGGTGTTTTCGGAGATACATTTCCGAAGTAAAAAAAAATTCAAAAAAAAAATAACTTCGGAGATGCATCTCCGAAGCAGGGGCAGTTTTGGGTTTTCGCTGGGGGTGACCCCATAGGGAGGTGGGTAAAGAAATTTTCTAAATAAATTTTAGAAATAAAAAATGAAATTCTATATGTAGGAAAATAAAAAGCTACTAAATAATTATCCTATTGCAAATGCGTGCCACGTGATTATTTGTCCTCTTGAAGCATCTTGTATATGATTATTTTGATTTTATTTTCAAAAAACTTTCTTTTGAATTCATAAACTTCCCTTAACCGTTTTGGATAGAATCAACAATTTGAAACTTTGATAAAAAAAAGTGCTTTATAAATTTTGTCACCTCTTATCTTCAAGAAAATAAACACTATGACTCTTATCATCGAATGTGAACTCATTGACTCAAAAAACTCTTTCTTTGTATCATCTATTCTTCGAATTCAAAAATCAAATATACTAATACAATCAAATGATTAATATACATCAAATGATTAAAATACATGATTGAAAATTATCTTAATGTATTATAAATTGCTCTTTGGGTGATAAAAAATTATCAACAATAACCCGCAATTTCTAACTCAATGGTGAAAAGCTGATATTTTTAGTGTTATTACATTTAATTGACAAATTTTTATAAGTAACATGTTAAGTGAAGTAAGATGCTCTGTTTTTATGCGAGACATTCTGTCTCACAATGTTTATTTGGCATGCGTTTTTTAAATGATTGAATTTTGCTTCTACAAGATTTGTTTTCTTTTTGTTTCAATCAAAGATTTGTTATAGAACATGTTTATTTAGAAAAGATTCTATTTTGAATCCTTTACTAAAGAGATTGGAGTTCTTATTTATGTCAAATTAAGATTTGTATTGGTATATTTGAAAATAGCCCATAAGGGGCGACGAGACAAAGGACATGGGTGAAGTTCATGGCGTTTCTTCGGTCGTCCGTCTTCTAATTTGAACGGGTGTTTACCAGATGTGTCGCACATTTCTATTGAACATGTTGCCTTCCTTTGTGAATAGTAACCCAATACGGGAAAGTGGGGGAAATGACGCGTCCCATTCCATAACGATAAAGAAAAGGTCATTTGACCATGTTTTCAGAAATAGCAGTGGATTAACCGTCCACTCATGCATCCTCTCAGTAGTAGTTGCTATTCCTAAAAGGTCTAGGATCAAGGTCCAGGACCGCTATAAATACCTCAACATTGGAGTTGAGAAGGATAAGATGACTCTCATAGAGGAACCCACATATACAGAGCTTTTCACCCCTATATGAGGTAGCTCTCAACCCCTCAACATACCTTTAAACCTTTGATAACCCTTAATCACGAGGGGTTGTCACGCATTATACTTTTTAGCAAGTATAATTGGCGTCCAATGTGGAACCCAGTAAAACTGACCTAGGCCACACTCATCGTTACTCACCGTAGATTTCACCGTCTTCTCATGAGGAAGTGTAAGAAAAGCTTCAATATCACCGTCAACACCATCGTCGAAGGGTTTGCTGATGGCAGAGACTTTAATTCCTCTCGGAGAAAATATGCTCGACAAGTTTTTACAGCAAACTTTATACCTGCTAACGCTTCAAGAATCCCAGGGAAGAAACGAGAATCCATAATCACCTTCTTGAATGAAGATGTTGTTGGTGTTCTTTCTCACAACAATGGCCCCATAGTCGTCACAATTAAGTACAATAATTGGGACGTGAAGTGAGTATCAGTCGATCCTGGTAGCTCAAAAGAAGTCTTGTTATAGAGCGCCTTTTAGAGGCTCCAACTTGATCCCAACATCATTGAGCATTCCAAGGTTATTTGATTGAGCTTTTAGGAAAACTAGTACATGTAAAGGTCCAAATAACTCTTAAAATGACATTCAAATCAAAGGTGAGTGCCAAGACAATTGAAGTAAAGTATCTTGTGGTAGACGTCTTGTCCCCTTACAACACCATCCTGGGAATACTTTCCCTCAACTTACTAGGGGAGGTCCCGTCCACCCTCAATTACAACATTAAATACCCATTACTTGATGGGTAGGTCGGCATAGTAAGGGAGGACCAGGAGATCGCCCAGGAATCTTATCATAGTAGTCTAAAAATGAGGACGGAACATGTGTCCCTAGGCGGCACCCCTCATCCAGACACAGCTGACACTGATATAGCAAGATGGTACCCTAGGTTGAGGGTAGAAAATGAAAGGCTTACCCCAATAAAAGACTCGAAAGAGGACCAGATTGGCCCTTTGGATCACCAAGTCATAAAACATGTCACTTCCTTATCTAAGTTTGAAGAGCAAAAGGTGGTCGCCATGCTCAAGAGGAACATTGACTTGTTTTCCTGGGCACCTTCAAATATGCTAGGCATAAATTCTAGTGTGGTGTGCCATCCGCTCACCGTTAACCCTATTTTCAAATAAGTATCTCAAAGGAAGCGCAAGGTTGACGAGGAAAAATGGTAGCTATTTATGAGGAAGTGCAAAAAGTGACAAGCACCAACATCATAACAGAGGTAAAATACAAAACCTAGCTAGCTAACATGGTCTTGGTAAGGAAGACATCAAGCAAGTTACGAATGTGCGTCGATTTCATTGACCTTAGTGTTGCATGCCTAAAGGAACCTTACCCTTTACCTAATATAGTTTGTCTGATTGACATGTCTTCAGGCTATAAAACACTAAGTTTCATGAACACCTAATCCAAATATAACCACGCTAATATAGAACCTGTGGATGCACCATGTAACACCCTCTAAACCCTACGAAAAATATATTGCATAAATTATAGTAAGTTAACATGCATATCAAAGACGGTGTCACATGTATTGAAAAACTAAATACAAGTACAACACATATACAGTTGGTCATGTTCATAACACGAATTTAAATTCATGTTTCATATGCACATCACAGCAGAATAATTAATCATCTCAAAAGGAATAACTAATCTTCTCAAAACGATACCAATACTTGAAATCTCAAAATAGAAATCATGCATTAAAACATAGGCACCAAGGCCAATCATTACATAATCTGAAATACATCAAAAATATAAAAGAGAGCATAATAATCATCTCCCATCAAACATGAGTTTAAACCTTTCCCCGTGTTACATAACCAGAGCATGACTCACTACTTAGAATAACGATAAATAAGGAACTAGCTCCACGACTAATCCTTGCAAGCAAAGCACCACTACTCCTTGGTACCTGAGCGATGTTGTACAAAACATCATTCCAACAGAAGGGTGATAATTCATAACATTATAGAAATATATAATAATAAGTAATGCATAGAAACATACATCAATAGAATTTATCACACTTCATACATTCATGTATTCAATATTTTTTTAAGTACAATTCACATGTTTACATGTACAACATAGCTCAACAATTATCACACAAGCACACCAAAATTACATTTCACATCAACACATGTGACTCCAATGCGACTCAATGCAATATGCATGTGGTACTAATTGTTATCCTTAGCGGTATCACCGCATCCATCTCCAAGACAAATAACCACAAAAAATAAGCCCGACCCCTAACCTTTAAACCCATCTCCAAGGTTTGGGATAAGTCACTAGTTTCCACGAAACCAACGAACATTGCCTCTTCCACACCGAATGAACACATGTGCAAATACCAACAATTACATGCAATTAAGACCATCTCCAAATCTTAATCATACAAGCATATATATCACCATTCATCATATATGAATTACTTCACCATTTTGCACAAACATACATATATCACGTCATCAATCACATATGAAACACATTCATAACATTCACAAATCCAACACATCACAATTAACATGTAGAAAATCAAGCTCAACAATGTTAATCCCAACCAACTGCAATTCACAACATACATATACACAAAATTCAAGTATTATGTTCATACAAAGAATTTCCTTAAAAATCATCCAAACATATTCAGAAAATTCATGATAAATTAATAGCATACATGATCCAGTTCAGTTCATAAAAATATAAAACTTTTCATGTCAGACCGCACTAAGTGCCCTAGACCGCGCTATGCCCGCTCACGAAAAATCAGAAAAATTTGCTACGCGACAGTTCTGTTTTCCCACGATTTTCTTCCACAAAACACATCCAAAGAGCCATAGTTCATGGATTAAAAGCATAATAACATATATTCATCATATAACATCAAAAAATAATTCAATCATCAATTTCATGGATTCTACATCAGAACCTAACATGTCAAAACCTAGAAATTGAAATCCCCAAATCCTACACATGTTACTACCCATTACATACATCATATACCCCATAATCATATGAAAAACCCACACTTACCTTAAATGAAGTTCTTCTCTAGGGTTGCCTATTCTCTTTTCTTCCTTTTTGTTCTTTCTTCTCTTTTCCTCTTTTCCTCACTTCTCTTCCTAACTTTCTATTTTCTCTTGTTTTGTTAAATCATTACTAACATAACTCTCTTAATGGGCTTACTAACTCTTACTCCCCACTTTTACTCTTCCTAACATACTATTAGACTCAATTGCTCATTTAATCATTTCCACACCCAATAACCCAGCACACATAGCATATATATGTTCACAAAACCACACAATTAATCAATTACTATATCATATAAGAATTAATAAATAAAAAATCGGGGTGTTACACGCCCAAGACAACATTCTTATCTAATCATGGTTACTATTACTATAACATCACGCCCTCTCGGATTAGAATGCAAGCTCCACTTATTAAATACTCATGGATGTGGTGTTCTCAAAACAAATACAACACAACCTAGATGTTTATATTGATGCTAAACAACTACTTATTCACACTAAAGTTGAGGTTCTCACTAGTAAAACCAAAGAAACAAGCCAACAAGTGTCAATTATTCACACTCAAAACAACTATAATTTGACACTTATCACAATACTGATCAGCATCTGTCGGCGCCACTAAACCATAACGCTCCCATCGAGCCACATTCGTCTAATTGTTATAAAAAATATAGTGTTGGTCAAAAACTACATATTGGCTCCAAAAATTAATGTGATCCCTAATTTCTATATCGTTAGGAACTCGGCTAAGCACCACCCTAAAAGTTGTAGCAAAATAGCGAGTCAACCACTCATTTTTAGCTGCTATAGCAACATCTGAATCTGTAAGAGCCCTGATAGAGAAAAAAAGACAGACTGCCACATCCTTCGTATCAAGGTTACTGAAGTTCATCTCTTTATCTTATTTAGAATATTCGTCAGTACCCTCCTGGTAGAGACGCTAAAGGGTATGTCGTCATTTTCTACAGAACCCTCGACAGACCCTGAAGGGTCAACATTTGAAATATATTGGTTTTTAAATATTTCAAATGATGAAGAATCCCCACCATCAGGGTTGTTTATCTTGTTAGCAGACATATTTTCTATATTGACCATGGCAAAGACAAGAAAATAAAGCAACATAATGTAAGGAAAAAGGGCTAGAAATAGTACTTGAATAAAGAGGCAAAGCAAAGAAATTATTAAAGGCAAGTGAAACTCAAAGATGATGGTGAACCAGGAAACACACAACCTAGATGCAAAGAGAAGGTGGCGAAATCAAAGATCAATGAAGCTCAAGGAAGGAGGAATGGTTTGTGAGAAGAAAGGTAAGTCTTAATTGTAAGAAGGAGCGAAGTTTTTTTTTAAAAAGAAAAATAATCTTTATATAGTGGAGCAAGGTGGATAAATCAACGATCCAGAACGAGAGAAAATGGAAAGATGAAAAACAACAGTCAGATCTCGCCTTAAAAATACAATGACACTTTAGTGCACTTGAGAATCCTAGGAAAACGCCACACCCTAGCTTACGAACCTAGGGCCACATGTAAGGAAATTCTGCAAAACTTCTCACAAATGAGACTAGCATTTAATGCGCTTGTTCTCCAAATCTCTTCTGCTTCTCCACATAACGATTCCGACATAAAGAGATCGACCTAGTTTCTTGAATGACTTCCCGAATGTCATGCCATGACAAGCCTTGGGAAAAAGTATTACGGACCAGCCGCAAAGCAATACTGCACAAGCCAACAACTTCCCGCAATATATAAATCACAACATGTGCAGTGAAATGTACGATTCTAATCATAATTCATTCTACTCTTTTACATTCACCCATTGACTTGGTTGTCGGAGTACTAACTTTGTAGGTCCATCCCGCATTACCCCTTTACATTTACTCACTGACTTGACCGTTGAATTATTAACTTTATAAATTCACCCTGCACTACCGCATCTGAGATATACATCGCGATATCAATAATTCACCTTATCAATTCACCAAAAAATTTATTTCTATAATAGAACATTTTCTAAGACTATGAACAAAAATATAAAACAATTAGGGGTTTTGTTTGGGCCACTTGAATTTTTTATTTGCATACTTAAATAACGATTAGATGATAAGAAAAATTTCCCTTATCATCAAAATCAATTGAAAATATGTCACTATTCAATATATTTTATTTGAATTTTCCAATGTATATGTCATTTGTGTAAAAAAAAAGAAGAAGAGATTATATATCGCTATTAGTTAACACTATATAAATGCAACTACCATCACTATCAACACTATAGCAACGTTGTTGCTTCTTATTATCGTTCTCATCACTAAACTATTGATGTTTCCATAACCACTACGACAACACAAAAAAATAGTATCTATCAAGGATGAAGTAAAATAAGAATAAAGGATTAAAAATTAAAGGCAGTCCTCAAGTTGCTGTGCAGTCAAAGACAATATCTTGTAGCACTAACTTTTCAAGACATGATTGCGTCGAGATTGATCCCATTTGAATGGCCAAACTATAAGATTCGAAAAGAAATTAAAGAATTAAATGAAGGAATATTCCCTAGTTCTGTTTTCTTATTGTTTGCCGATTTCATGTCCAAAAGCTCTATATATTGTATATACATCTAATTAAATGAGTGGTTCTAATTTAACATTTGAATCAAACTTAGTTGGAGTCGAGTGTAAATGGATTGGACAAAATCAAATAAATTAAATTTTTTAATTAAATTAAAATTTTTAATTAAATTAAATTGAGAACAAAATCCATATGTTTTTGTTCAGGATTTAAACCAAACTGAACTAATAAAAACGGATTTAATTCGTAGCTACAAATATTAAGTTCAAAGATTTAGCATCATTAAAGGATTGTAAACGGGGATCAATAATATTAAATAAATCTCCTTCTAATCAATAATGATTAGTAGCAACACATTCTAAGAAAATATATCAATCATCTTTTATAACATTCTCACAAAGTCGGACATTGAATTTAATGCTGACGGTGTCTCAAATGAATCGGTAAATAACCCCTATACATTTTCCACAAAAGATGTTTGACTCTTAAAACAATTAAAATCAAATCAAATTAAATTGAAGTAAATTTCTTCCGTTCATACATTTCTTTAATTGAAATTAGTCTAAACTGTTATCCCTCCTAATCAAACCTAAAGATATATGATATCAATTTCTTTTGTATTTATTTATTTTAATAATACATGCAAAATTTATAAAATAATTTTAATTATTCATTTTTTTTCTACTTAAAAACATTTTTATAAATTAAAATTATTAAAATTGTATTTGAGATCTACAATGATGCAAATAAAAATTAAAGGAAATTTCTTTATTCACCCCATGTCTTCTTGGTCACCTCAGGTGAAAAATCCAAAATATCCCTTACTTCGAAAATGCATTTTCGAAATGCAAAAAAATGCTGTTTTCGGAGATGCATCTCCGAAAACGCCTTTTTTTTCTTTCAAAATTTGTCTTATTTCGGAAGTGCATTTCTGAAATACTGCGCGTTTTGCAGATTAAGCAAAACAGCCCCTCCCCCATTCATTTTTACCCTAAATCATCATCAAACTTCCTCTCTTCAAATTTTTTGCAAAACCAAGTTTGAAATCTACATCAAAGCTACTTAAAAGCTACTCAATCTCTTCAATTGGTAAGTTTTTCAATCTTTAGATCTATGATTCAAATCTATTTTAGGGTGATTAGAAATTGCAAAAATGATATAGGGGTAGGTTGGTAGTGGTATTTAGGTTATTTAGAATTATTATAACATGTTTTAATGTTGGATTTTGGGGTCTGCCATGGAAGTTGCAGAAGTTGGCTTCGCAGGGGGGCAGTGGTTTAACGAAGCGGTGACAACTTCAGGGCTAGGTGGGTTGTGCATGACGGGGTATACCACCATCAGCCACGGCATGCAGGGGGCCTTTGTGGAGAGGTGGCACAGGGAGACGTCTTCTTTCCACTTACCGGTTGGGGAGATGACGATCACCTTGCACGATGTGCAATGTCTTTTCCACGGGGAGACGTCTTCTTTCCACTTACCGGTGGAACCATACCGTTGGTACCTCGACCGCACGATGCACGATGACATCAGTTGGAGGCCATTCAGCGACTACACTACTGTTGTCGCCTTTGACAGCATCTCGTTATATTCTGGCTGGTTGGCATGCGGGACCAACACCATGGTGAGGTATCTCCTTGAGCGGTGCATCCGGCAGTTTGGATTTGTGCAGATGATACCCAGGTCACCTTTTGAGGCTGCTCCCGACACAGTTACCCGAGTGCATCTCACTGGCATATTTGCGGATTGGGAGCGTCATGTGGTCCCGGAGGAGTATCGTCGCATGCAGGTCACCCAGGACTGGCACAGTGTGGAGGGGTATGTCACATGGTTCTATCGAATGTCACATTCTCTGATGACATCCGACGCTCCCGGCGCTCCTAGACCAGCATACGAGGAGATTCTGGAGAACCAGCAGGGCGAGGATGACCATGCCATTGATCTCCTGCCGATCTGCCAGCGGATAGAGCTGCTTGGGCGGGACGCGTTGGATCGAGGTATCATTGATCAGGACGGTCCAGAGGCAGTCGCCGTGGTGGAGAGGATCGTCGGTGATGTGGGCCGTGCGGCGGCATACAGGAGGCAGAGGAGGTCCCAGGGAGAGAGGGTTAGGCATACCCAGTAGGGGTTCGGGGTTTTTTTTTTGTTTTTATTCGGATTGTATATTTCGCACACTATGACTCGGTCCGTATATATTATTTGGATTTTATTTATTATATTAGTATTTTACGTTGGTATGTCGTTTGTTTTGTTCGGCGTTTTCGTTTTGTATATATTACTCGTTTTGTATATATTTCGTACGGGACTATTAGAAAAAGCATAAAAAAAAGAGACTTCTGCATAATTCGGAAATGCACTTCCGAAACCCCCCAAAATATGAAAAAAAGTGTTTTCGGAAGTGCATCTCCGAAAACACCCCCAATTTGGTGTTTTCGGAAGTGCATCTCCGAAAACATCCCCAATTTGGTGTTTTCGGAGATGCACTTCCGAAGTCTGGGAAAATTTAAAAAAAAATACTTTGGAGATGCATCTCCGAAGCAGGGGTAAGTTGGGGTTTTCGTTGGGGTGACCCCCAAAAGGAGGTTTATCTTATTTTTAATTGAATTTTTTTAACTATGAATAAATTATTAAGAATATATAATAACTACTCTCGATACAATTTTACATTAATTCTAGTTTGTTTAAAATTTCCAATATTGAAATAATATTTAACTTTTTGTTTTTAAAATTTTATATTTCAGTTAAAATTGTATCATAACAATAAATCTTGCAAACTTATGCTTTAACGACTTAAATTAAAGAATATAATTATTTATAATTAGATAACATAATATTTTGATTCTTAAAATGTTAAATACACGACTTTTAACATAAATAGTTATATATTTAAAGGTAAATATATGATACTCCACTAGGCTAATTTTGTTTTACCTCCGTAATTTTTATTTTTATTTTTATATAATATAAAGATTCAATTGTTTTGTCCACTAAAATATCATTTAAATATTGAATTTAAAGATAAATCAAAACTGGCTAACCCATTCCCTCACGTCATTAACGAAGTTCTTGATACCATATTAAAAAATGTGATTGGGTCTAACTCAATCCTATAAAATCAGCTTTTAGGATGGAGATTACTCTCACTTATAAACACACGTTTATATTATATATTATCTTATCTGAGACTCTTAATACGGTCATGTTCAAAATAAATAAAACTAACACTATTGAAATATTTAACGATAAAATGCTAATTTTGAGCTGGTTTCCTTTTTCCTGTCTATTTTATGAATTCATAATATCATATTTTTCCCCATCTAATTACCTAATTATGATTTCTTGATCCGTGTGAGGTGGAAACACTAAATAAACAGAATTAAACATACTTGTTTTCTTATACTTTCCATAGCACATGTGAGGATGGAACAATTGAATTCAAACTTAGGAACACCACACATATATGATAAGATATAAATAATGAGCTGGGACCAGATAATTACCAACCAAGACAAAGTTTGAAATGGAGAAAATTCCAAAAGAGATAAACAAATTATGGATGTGATGAGTCAAACATTCAGCTTAGTAAAGTTCAAAGACCATATATTCTGCAATCTTTAATATTGTTGTCACTTTTAGACTAGCACAATAAGCCAATTAAGATGTTCAAAGCATTTGATTAATGTTTCTTTTAACAAATGCTGGATGTGACTTGATTCTAACCTTTGCCAATTTGTACATATCCGATAGCAAGCTGTTGAGAGCGATCTTTCATCAAACTTATAATTGCCAACTGTCATGGTAATTTTTTTTGGTAAATGATCCTTTTTTATGTCTATGCAATGCAAGTAGACATGAGAAGAAAGGGACTCAGGCGACTTTTACTTTTTTTAATACTCAAAATTAGAACTGTCAAAATGGGCTCGGCCTATCAGGCCGTCCCATAAGCCCAACAATTTAGCGCGGGTCGGGCCGCAAAATATCTTTAAAAAATACGATCCTGTCTTTTTGCGTCAATCCATCGGGTCTATGTTTTTTATGGGCTGGGTCGACTGTCCTAAGCGGGCTTCGGGCTGGTCCATTAAAAAAAATTGGTAAATTTTTGGGGAAAAAATATTGAGATGAGATATGATTTCATAAATGTGTTTTCAAGTGATAAAGAAAAATTAAAGAGGATGAAGATATATTTTCAAGATGATGTGATTAAGGAAATGGTTGTTAGATGGAGAGAAAATTTGATAAGTATTGGTGATAGTATTAAGTTATTGTGTACTTTTACATGTATGATTTTTGGTATTCATATATATTTATGGATAAATATTTTAAACATCACTTATATACGTTTATGATGACTCTCTACTTATGTTGAGTTGCATTTATCCATTATATCTTTTTTATAAAATTAAAACTATAATATTGAAATACTGGCCGGACTGGCCCATCGGGTCGCATGTGCCTTTGAAAAATGGGTCGGACTCATTTTATGTGGCCTATTAAACAATTGGGTCGGGCCGGCTAGCCCTTTTAAACACATTGGCCCACTGGGCCGAAGCGGGCTGGGCTGGGCCGGCCCATTTGACAGCTCTACTCAAAATTGAATTTCTAATAAGTTTTTGTTCTATGTCTCTAATCTTATTGGAGGTGAAGAATTTAATATTAAATCCGTCATAAAAGAATTTGAGTTGGGTTTAAGTATCTTTGATTCTCTGTCCCGTTTTTATAATGTAATCAATTTTTTAATAGAAATAGTCTATTTTCTTAACATTAAATTAAATTATAAATAAAAAAGTTAAAACAATTCTAAAAATTTCAAAATGTATATTTTAAATATTACAAATAATAAAGTAAAAATTAAAATACCAAAGCATTGGTCATACAACTAAAACTTTAAATTATCAAAACAAAATAATAAAGTTCAAATTAATGTAAACGAGGAGAGTTCAGGATGAATACTAATGTTCATGTACATATCTGACTTCTTAGTATTCTCAAGAAATCATTTTGTCATACACGACTCGTGTTTGAGGGGTTGTGTACATGTCTATTTTTTTGGACCGGGTCATCAAGAGTGGCTTGGGTTATAGCCCAAACCCAATAGAGCTCGACCTAAATGATAACTCATCTAGCAGAGCATGGTCAGGATGATATAACTGATGGACCAAGTTGATTATGCCAGCCAAAAACTAATATAGAGGGAATATTCTGATTATGAAATGAGGGGTACTACATTTATGGTCGATAGAGAGCATTACAGCCTAGGATCTATCCATAAAGAATGGTTGCCAATTACTTTTAAGAGACCACACTGGTTGAGAATAATAATCTTAAATGGTCTCTAATGGACCTTATGTATTGAATGAGTCAGAACTACTATATAAGAAGACAACCACAAAGGAAAAAAAAATATAAACAATCATTCAACTACGACTTTATTGACCCCTACTAGTAGAGTTACATTCATGTACTTTTGCGAGTACATTTAACTCCCATCGCGAGGCTCGGTAATAGTGCCATGGGCCACACAAATTGATCCTAACAACAACAACAATGATCAAACTTCTATAATAGCGATGGATGATTTGTGTCTCTAGAGTGAAACACTAGATGCGAGTGTCAATGACCTACAACATAAACAGAAAAAGCCAAAGTTGATAGAGCAAGAAGATCTCACGGATCCCCAACCACTCGCTATGGAGAATTACGATGCTTCAGTCCCCAAAAATTTCAAAACATAAATTTCAAACCATCATCAGTGGTATCATTTGATAGCAAAGTCAACACCCATATGGCTATTAACAGGATGGGTGACTCACTGAAGCGCAAGTAATGTTCAGACATTGAAGGAGGCCGCCTCTGGTGGTACATGAGCCTCTTGACTATCTTGATATCGAGTCACCATAATTTGACAAGAAATATTGTGCACCATTTATTGGGAAAAAGCAAATAATGGTTTTCACGAGGAGCATGTTCAATGTTTGTTGGGGTTATTCCAAGTCCTTGCTTGAGTATTTGGAAAATTTTGATGAGGAGACGATAAAGTTATTTACCCGCTCATCTACATTGGAGAGCCATCATGCTTGTTTCACTTAAGAAATGAAGTAGGCATCTAATAGTCTTTTGAATGTGTCGGCGGTAGCTGCGACTTTCTCTGGAGATTGCCTATTTCTTTACCGCAAGATGTACTAGTCATTGGGATCGACTTTCCATTGATGACACGCTATGGTGGGGTTAATTTTGGGCATTTCATATGGATAAATAGCAAAGAGATCCACATTAGTCCAAGAGTCATTCAATCAGTGTGTTCTTTCCCTCAATGGGAGTCCAGATCTTATATTCACGAACCCGGTAAGATTATCATAAAGCTAAACAACTTCGGAATCACCTTCATGAATCAACCTGGCTTCTTCTTCTTACTCATCAAGGTTGAACATAATTACTCTCTGTAGACCTTAGTATTTCTTTTGCTTTTATTCTTCTCCAAGTGATAGTGGTAGATTTGTCATTCCGCTAGGCCGAGTTATGGAATTGTTGAAAATCAAGAAATCTCCATCACTACCTAGACTCAGATCTAAATGACATAACTCTAGTTGCTTGAGTGTATTGGTGTAGAGGATATTACATGAACTTCTATCATCTACAAAGACTCATTCTACCGTGTTATCCCCTACGGTGACCGTTATCCTAATGACAACTCTGTATTTGGGACTCTATTAACCTTTTTGCGATATAGAAATCATATTATCTTCCTACATTTAGTTTGTGATTTGATTTCAGTCGTTTCTTGGATGAGGTTCTCCAGTGATGGATCTCTGTCAAACATTGCTTCCGCAAAAACTCATCGATGACAGAAGTCGATTCCGACAATTGGTGTAATTATTAGAACAAAAATTGCTATTGATCACTAATGCATGACTCTAGAATCGGTGATGTTGATATCTGGTACGGTGGCGCAAGGTGGACTTGCAAGGTTAGAACTCTAACGCTCAAGTCAATTACAGAGTCGAAGATCTGTATAGTGAAAAGTGGAGATCAGAAAACTGTAGTTTGAAACTTGTGTGTGTTTACTATATACATTATATCACGTTGATTAGGCTATCCATGATTAGGCCTTGAGTTGGGCCTTTAACCGACCAAGAAAATTTTTGTTTAACAATGAAGTATCCCCAAGACAGTAGGAGGGTAGTCGTGGTTATATGCAATCAAGAAATGGTGAGAAAATGTTAGCGGGATAACTTAAGACTTAATAGAATAGGGGAGGCAACATGTCACATATTTCTCATAGTGTTAAATATGTTGATTTAGACCCTAGGGTTACCTCTTGGGAATACAAGTTGACACCAACGAAAAAGTTGAAAGTAATATAGATCCTCAGAATCATTAGACTACTCAGATATAAACGTCACTAACTATGGAGGAAGATAATGATATTATCCAATTGCTTAGGATAAGTGTAAATCTATTCACATGAGCACAATCTAATATGCTAGGAATAGACCGGTATAATATGTCATCATCTTGCAATCAAGCTTGAGTTTAATTCGTTCACTCACAGGAAGCATATAGAAGGATAAGACAAGATAGCAATTATTTTTTACGAAGCGAAAAAGTTACGAGAGATTAGATACCCAACTTTTTAAACTAAAGTAGTGATGATGAAGAAAACATCGAGAAAATGGAAGATGTGCGTAGATATCACTGACCTTAATCAAATATGCCCAAAGGATCCATACCTATTGCTAAGCATCAATAGGGTGATTGATGGAGCCTCCAGTTTCCAGGCTTTGAGCTTCATGGGTGCCTGCTCGGGTTGTAATAAAATAAGGATAAACCCCAATGATGCTTTGAAAACCATGTTCATGACCAACCATAAAAACTGATATTAGGAGTTCATGTCATTCGATTTGAAGAATGTTGAGGTGACTTACTAGAGGAGGATGAACAACGTCTTTTATGAGAAGATCGGTTAAAACCTCGAAGTTTATATTGATGATATGGTAGTCAAGTTCCCAAAAGAAGGAAAGCATGGAAATGACCTAAGATAAACTCTAGTATTTGTAAGAAGATACAATATGCGTCTCAACCCTAACAAGTACTAACTAGGAGAGGAATTGAGGAAAACCCTGATAAATTCCAGCCAACCATCAATATGAGGAGTCTGACTTTGGTGAACTAGGTTCAATAGTTAACGACTGATTGATGCACTATCTTGGTTTTCTTTTCATGTTTGGCTGAAAAGTATATTCATTTCTTTATAACATTAAGAAAGTCGGAGAGATTCTAGTGTACATAGGAATTTGAAAAAGCATTTCAGGAGCCAAAGAGTTTCCTAATGTCTCTTTTTGTGTTGACTCACCTATCCCTTTTATATTTTCATGCAAGCCACTAATACTGTAATAAGCTTGGTCTTGATTCGAGAAGAAGACATAGGAGAGAATATGATTTAGTTTATTAGTAAGTTTCTTTAGGAGGATGAACTATGTTATTAGAAGATAGAGAGACTCGCCTTAATGATCTTTATCACGATAAAAAAATTACAACCTTATTTCCATGCACATTACGTCGTAGTAAAAACCAACTATCTCACCCATCAAGTATTTAAGAAGTTGAATTTGGCAGTTAGGATGGTATAATGGGCCACGAAACTCTTCAAATATGACATATTTGTTGTCCTAAGAAGTATTATAAAGTCTAAAGCCCTAGCCAATTTTGTGGTGGAACTGAGCTCACTAGTGGAACAGAAGGCCTCCCATGTTTAAGTTTTTTCAGTGGATGGATCCTCAAATTTAAATGGAAGTGGGGAAAGAGTAATGATAGAAGGACCAACTAATATATTGATCGAACAATCATTATGCTTTTTGATTGCTCTGATACCAAGGTAGGAATAGTCCCCCCCCACTAGCTCATTGTCCTACAAAACATGAGTCTTGTTAAAAACATTTGTGTAATGATTGAGAATATAATTTTCAATAATGTTCATGTCAAATGTAACAATATCATTAATTTTTAAAGAATTTATCAAATTTGCAGCCCTTTTATAACAGCTTGTCAGTGGAAGAACTTAGTGTTCCTATCTCCACTGATGCACCAATTGACTTTAGCCTTCTCTCTCCAAAAGGCGTCTTCAATATTAAGGACTTCACCAAGCTTGAGTTGAGCTTCCTTTTCTTGCAGATGAAGGTAGTCAGAGTTTCCCTGAATATCAATGGAAGATTGGATACTATGCAGATTCTCCTAAGCTTTCTTCCCATTTTTCTGCACATTGCAAAAACAGCTTTTGTTCCAATCTTTAAGTCTTCCCTTTAGAATCTTTAACTTCTTGTTTAGGATGAACATATGGCAGCTAGTAATGTTGGTACTCTAGGTCTGAGAGATGATATCTTTGCATTATATGTGCAGGGTCCACATGTGCTTGAACTTGAATTGAGAAATAAAATTTATGTCCTGAAACATGGAGCTCAAAAGGAGAGGATAATGATCAGACTTATTTTGGAATGGGGTATGACAAGATGTTGAAAAGCAAGTGTCAATCTAGGTGAAGTTAAAAATAGATCTATCAAGCCTCTTCTCAGTGAGGTCCTTTCCACTTCTACCATTTTCCCAAGTGAACTGATTACCAATGGTTGGAAGGTGAATTAAATTCTTAGAGTCAGACAAGAAAAGAAAACCATTCATTAGGATAGGGGTTGGAGTGTTGGCACCTTGATATTCATCGGCTTCAATAATAACATTAAAGTCACCAATGAAACACCAAAGAATATTAGAAATGCAAGGGGTTAAATTACTTCACAAGTCTCATTTGGTGATGTAGTTGGTGGAAGTATAGACAGTAGAAAATCCAAAAGTTTTGTTGTTATAGTCAATAGTGAAGCAATGTGTTGGTCATCCCTTATCAGAACAGTAGGGTTAATGTCAACTTTGTAGAGAAACCATAAGTTTGGCATAAGGCTCTGCCTATCATTCATAGCAAACAATTTTAGGTCCAAATTCTTAAGCCATTTCTTGGGGAAACTACTAAACTCCATCCACGGTTCAGCATTCATCACCATATCAAGTTTATAAATAATGATGAGCCTTTTTAGGTTTGTTTGTATGATTTTGTTTCTCTTGTAGAGTTTTCCTTTTGCAATTTTCGAAGGCATGACCTATGCAGCTACAATAGTTGCAGAACTCAAGTAACCGTACGTATTCCACTTCGATAAAAAAACAAAATTCACTCTTTCCACCAAGACTTTTTAGGCGAGTTTCTTCATCATGTCCAAATCAACTAGAACTCTAACATGATGTTCCAAAGCCCTGTCAAATGAATGCTTGTATGATGCTGAATCTTTGTAGATTGGAGTCCCTATGCTACTTGATATTGCAAATAGAATTTTAGGTCTCTAATACTCTTAAGACAATCCATGTATGCGGATCCACACTTAAGCCGAGGTTTGGTTAATGTTAGATGGTACAAAGTAGTCCAAGAGAATAACTTGAGTGTTCTCGAATTAAGATTCCAAGAGGTTGTCGACCTAATTTTTCTCACATCCTCAATAAAGAAAATAACAACTCAAAGAAGTACATTCCCCATTTTCCAATTGATGTCCTTTGACAAGATTATCCGACCGTGAAGGTTGTGCTTACATGATTCGAGCCCAATCTGATATTCCTCTTCTGGTATGAAAATTGCTATTTTATCCCTTTGACACATGGAACTGGTAATTGACTTAACGAAATATTGAACACATTATGAACCGCTTGTGGAAAAGTCTTGTTTAGGGCAACTTTTGGAGCTTCTTTTTTGATGGTTAATGGGGGAAGACATATGATTTCCATAAAGAGGGGTTGTAAGTGTTGATTGGTGAAAAATAAGGTTGATGGTGATGAACAATGATGTTAACGGTAAAATTTTCTCTAGAGCATTATAATTGTGAATTTCTTTTAACAGTCATACACTCGGTCCAAAACACTTGAGTTAAATAAATAATGAAAAATAATATTTGACAAGTGTTGTTTGAATTTCTTTTATTATGTTACATATTTTTGCTAAAAACAATTTCAAAATTCTAATATCTTTGAATATTTTTTTATAAACTGTTATTTTAAGTATTTAATAATCTTTTTATGGATATCTAAATTTTTAAAAATCACTTAAATTTGACGTTGTTTCTAATAACTTTTTAAAAAAATTATTTTTGAGATATATATTTTTAATAATTATGAAATTTTTAGTATATTTATGTTACTAGGTATTAAAATTAGTCTTTTAATTAAAAAAAAGTATTTTAAAGTTTTTTTTCAAATATCATTTTCATAACCACAAAATTTTTTAAGTTAAAATAAACAGCCTCTATAACATTTTATTATTGTTGTTGTTATTATTATTATTATTATTATTATTATTATTATTATTATTATTATTATTATTATTATTATTATTATTTTATGATATTTTTAAGATATTATTTTAACAAATATTTGAGTTTGTAAATTTTTTTTTCACATTTTAATTTTATAAGCTTAATTTTTTAAAATAAAAAATTCATGTTTTTCGATTCTTTTTTTTTTTCCAGATACATTATACAATTGATTTAATATTTTGAAGACTAAAAAATAATGATTTTTTTACAAAAACAATACTTTTTTAAAAAATAACAAATTGACTGTTTTAGTTTTCACAAACTTGAAAAACAAAATATTTATTTTTTTTTTCAAGAATTTAGGGGTGTTCGCGGGCCGGTTTGGTTCGGTTTTGAGAGAATCCGATATCCAAACCGATTAAAATTAAATGGATTGGTTTGGATTGGATTTACAAATTTTTGCGATAAAGCTCAAACCGAACCGATCCGAGAAACAACGGATTGTTTGGGTTGGATTGATCGGGTAGATGAAAAATGCAAAAATATTTTTAAAAAATAACTTATTTACAAAAATTAATTTTTCATAATATTATAAAAATATAATATTAATAGTGTTCAAATTTAAATATTATACTAGAAATTTTTCTCTAATAGATTCAAAAATATCTAACAAGAAAAATATCTAAGATTAAGACTTTTGAATCTATAACTAGTCACTTGAATTAATATGATAGTGAATGTGTTTCATAACTTTATGTTCATTTATCATATTACACTATCAATTTTCTAATAACAAATTAAAATAGCATAACTTGTCCACACACGACATTTTATTTTTTTCTTATTGAAGTTGAATGATTGGTAGTAAGTTTCATGATAATTAATTATGGTTGGTTTGGGTTGGGCTTGCGGGTAGAAAATTGAAAATCCGATGCCCGAACCGATTGTCATTGAATTTCATTGGTTTGGTTCGGTTATTGCCCGAACTGAAAAAATATCCAACTCAAACACTATGGTTTGGTTCGGATTCTGGTTTGGTTCGGATTTACCCGAACCAATGAACACCCCTACAAGAATTGTCAAACTCATATATGATGCCTTTAGATTGTTTTGTGAAGATTTTACTCTGTATTTCTACCATTATACTTTTAGAAGAATAAATTTTATATTTTTTATATTTTGTGAAATTTTCAAATTGAAGAATAATTTTCATAGTTTAGATTGTTTTGTGAAAAATTTTCCGCAGTTTATTGGTGGGTAAATTTCAGTTTTGTGAGTAAAATTATCGACTAGATAACTAAATTTTCATAATTGTTTATTGAAAAACTTGTATAAAAAGCTTTCCAGAAACTTACCCGCAGCGTATTTGTGAGTCAATTTAATTTTTTTTTGTGGGTAAAATCGTATATCCGAAAACTAGCATAAAAGATTTTCGAAAGTTTATCTACGGCCTATATGTGGATAAAATTAATTTATGCTTTTGTGGATTAACTCAAATTACTAAATTTCGAAATTTGTGTAGGATAACTTGTAATAAACATTTCCTAATATTTATCTGCGACTCATTCATGGACAAATCTATGTAAATTTAGAGTGAAGACCCATTTTGGTCCCTCACAAATATTACACGAGTTAAATTAGTCCCTCACAAAAAAATTGACTCAACTTAATCCCTTACAATATTTAACCGGATCATATTAGTCCTTGTGCTAATATTTTTCTCAAATCGGTTTTTCCTACTTCTAAACCGGTTCTTTTCATAATTTTAAACCGTAACTGGACTGACACGTTGGATATTTTTATTTTTTATTTTTTAAATACTAAATTAATTTTTATTTTTAATTTCATTTTTAAGCATTTACCAATGAATAATGGGTCATGCTAACATGTGTCTTAAGGGCACATGTTAAGAGCTAAATGTAGAAATTTTTACTTAGAAATTGTGCATTATTTTCATAAAAAATTTATAATTAATGTGTTTATTACGTTTTCCAATACAAATTTACTATATTTAGGTTTCTTAACATGTGCCCCAAGGGCACATGTTAGCTTTATCCATGAATAATATCAAAAAAGCCAAAATTATTTCTTATAAAGTAATTTTCATGATTTCTACTAATATTAACAAATTTTATACATAAATTTTTATCTCTGAGATATCAAATTCAAGTCCCTTCAAGTTAAATGATTTTCACTTTACAACTAGACAAATCAATTTCTATCATTAATAAAGTGACTATCATTTACGTTTAGAAAAATCAATTTCTATTGTTAGTAAAGTGACTATTATTTACAACAAGACAAATCAATTTTTATTGTAGTAAAATGACTATCATTTACAACTAGATAAATCAATTTCTATGGTTAATAAAGTGATTATCATTTACAACTAGACAAATCAATTTCTATGGTTAGGAAAATGACTATCAATAACAACTAGACAAATCAATTTCTATTGTTAGTAAAGTGATTATCATTTACAAATAGACAAATCAATTTCTATTTTATTAAATTGACTATCATTTAATCAGAAGAGACTTAGGTTCAAAACCATATTGATACAAATTTTGTATTTTTTATTTTAAATTTAGAATTGTTTAAGATTAACCACATGGGCCTGACTTCAACTCTTATAAGAAAATTTTTTGGCTTTTTTATATTATTAATTTATATTTATTTAAAAATGAAATTAAAAATTAAAATTTTAAAAATGAAAATAAAATAAAATCCAACGTGGCAATCTAGTCACGGTTTAAAACTAGGAAAAAAACCGGTTTGAAAAAAATATTAACAGAAGGACTTATATGATCCGGTTAAATTTTATAAAGGATTAAATTGGATCTATTTTATTGTGAAGGACCAATTTAACTCGTGTGATATTTGTAAGGGACCAAAATGGATCTTCACTCTTTAATTTATTAAGTGTTTATTTTTACTCAGAGAGACATAGAGCTATCTACGAATAAATTACGGGTAACTTTGATTTACTCATTGATATGTCACGTGTAAATTTAATGAGAGAATGATTTATAAAATTCAAAAATTGTGTGTAGTGATAAAATTTGACATTTTTTATTATATTTTATATGGGTGAAGTTACAATTACGAGGGGTGAGGGATGAAATTTACTCGTTTTGTTAGAAACTGGGCTTTTTGTATAACCCTGAATTTTATTTATCTTTGGGCTTTTATATCTCTTGTTTTGAACTGATTTGAGTTCTACTAAAAAAATAATTTGACAATTTCTTTATAGGCCCATCCTTCTTGGTCATCCGCGGCGAAAATTCTAAAGTGTTCCTATATTTCGAAAATGCATCTCCGAAGTTAAAAAAAAGAGTGATTTTGAAAGTGCATATCCGAAAATACCTTTTTTTACTTAAAAAAAATTATTTCAGAAATGCATATCCGAAAACAACATTTCGGAGATGCATTTCCGAAATATCACGCGTTTTGCTGTTTAAACAAAACAGCCTCCCCCATTTCCATTTTACCCTGAACTTCAAAACTTCCACATTTCTCAAGCATTTACAAAAGCACCCAACAAAGGCTACTTCAAAGAAGATCAAATTGCTCTCCAACATTCAAAGACCACTTCTAAAGCACCACCAACATCACTTCAAATCTGTAAGTTTTCAAAACTTGAAATGTAGGATTGAAATTGATATTAGGGTGTTAGAAATTAGTATAATGTATTACTTTGAAGTTATTATATGTCACTTGATATATTTAGATAGGAAAAATTTCATTTTGGAGCATTTAGGGCAAGGTGTGGAGGTTCTGAAAAAATGGAGTTCGCAGACACCTCCTTGACCAGTTTCGGAAATATACTTCCAAAATTAACCCAGAAATATTTTTTTAATTTTTTTATTGTTTCGCATTCTTATGGATTTCAATTTTTCAGAAAAATGGCAGGCAATCCCGCACGACTTAGACAGGGCAGAGAGATCAAGACAGTGTCGGCTAGACGCGAGCGGGCAGCACAGTTGTATCGACACAGGGACGGAGTATAGTACAAGTACCCGTCCAGATGGATGAGGCTGGTTCCTCATCTGGATCGAGGAGTCGGCTGGCTCGGGTGTCTTCTTCCCGTCAGGAGGAGGTACGGGAGGATGAGGTGGAGGTGAGATACCAGGAGGATGAGGAGATACTTGCATATTTTTGTATATTTCGGAGATGTATATCCGAAAACACCCAAAAATGTGAAAATGGTGTTTTCGGATATGCATCTTCGAAAACACCCCATTTGATATTTTCGAAAATGCATCTCCAAATTCTGGAAAAATTTAGAGAAAAAAAAAACTTCGGAGATGCATCTCCCAAGCAGAGATATTTTGAGATTTTCGGTAAGGGTTATCCCCGTAGGGGATCTACAAAGAAATTGTCAATAAACCAAAACACAAAACTAGTTGCTTCGTAAGCCAAAAAGAATCAGGATTTTTTTATTTGTTGATTTTCTTTAACAATTGTTTCACGTTTCTTTCACATTTATATCTTAATTTTAAAATTTTAAACAAATTTAACTTAAAGTTTTGAGTTTTTTTTGTTATTTTACAAAAATTATCCATACAAAGATATTTCTCAAAATAAAAAAGTAAACATATTATTTGACTCTCTTAGTAACAATATATGAAACTTCAAACTTTGAATTAGACATCAACATTTTCCAAGTATCTGAATAAGATGTTGGTGTTTCAAGTAGATGAAAAAAAATGCAAATTAGAAAAAGATCCCTCAAACTATAAAGAGAAGAAATTTAGACAAGAAGTGTCTAAAAAAATTGATTCTTTTTCAAAAAGTTCGTTTCCTATTCAAAATCTATCAAAAATATAAATTACACATCCAACACATAGAAATAAGATAACTGAAGTCCCATTTTAGTCTATTACAAAAACTGTAGAAGTCAGATTAGTCTCTGAGAAAAAAAGTCCCTATTAAATCTCTTGCAAAATTTAACTGAGTCATGTTAGTCTCTCAACTAACATATTTTTAAAATCAATTTTTTCTTACTTTTGAACCGTGACTGAACTGTTAATAAAGACTCATTTTAGTCCCTCACAAAAAAGAAAGAGTCCAAATTAGTCCCTAAGTAAAAAAATGTCTATTTTAATCCCTTACAAAACTTAATCAAGCCATGTTAGTCCCTCTTTTAGTATTTTTTTCAAATCGATTTTTTTTTGAAATTGTGACTGAACTCCTATTTTATGACTGTTGAATTGAAATTATTTATGAAGGGATTGTAGATAAATCATCGCGATACCACGACGTTTTTTTCTTTGTTTGGTTTATTATCAGGCTTATGGATGGGTGACTATGATTTTTGTTGATATTCTTGTGTATTAGGTGTCGTTATTGCTTTAGTTGTTAATGATCTTTTAGGAAGGTTTAGTTTTGTTACTAAGGTGATTTAGGATAATTTCTTGCTTTTGTAAATAATACTTGTGGCGAAAATAATACACATGATATGTTGGAAGAAAATTGGTTTATACCATATCACTTAGGTTTTGATGATAACGAAGTATATTTAATAAACAATTAGGTACACTAACATATGTTCAAGTGTGGAGAATCATTAGTCAAAGAATTTACCGGACTCTAACTCTGATTGGAATATATGAAGAGAAGCTTGAGACTCAGATTATGAAAGATCAGAATATGATGACTTAAATTTTGAATGATAAGATTTTAATGTCTCACATCTAGGGAACCCAGCTTCTGGTGGAAACTTAGACTCTGAAGACCATGTGCAAAGGAACTCAACCTCTGACCCGTACTCAATTTCTGAAAAAAATACGAAAAAAATCGTTTGAAAAAAATATTAAAATAGGGACTAATATGACTCAGTTAAATTTTATAAGGGATTAAATATAGATTTTTTTTTTCAGGGACTAATTTGAATTCTCCCTTTTTTGTGGGAGACTAAAATGAGTCTTCACTGGTGGTCCAGTCACGGTTCAAAAGTAAAAAAAAATTGGTTTTTAAAAAATATTAATAAAGGGACTAACATGAGTCGGTTAAATTTTACAAGGAATTTAATAGGAACTTTTTTATTTCTCAGAAATTAATCTGACCTCTATAATTTTTGTGAGAGACTAAAATGAGACTTCACTCCTATATATACATTTATTTTTCAATTTTTAATTTATTCTTTCCGTGATTTATTTGAAACACAAGTTGTGAATAATAAGCAATTCCAATGTTAATAAAATACATTATAATGTCGACGAAAAGCATTAGCTTGCTAATTTCCTCTAACGACTGTTTAACATAATGTAACTGATTAGTTTTTTGTTGACTCAAAGTAATTGATTAGTTAGCAATCGATTAGCTGCTTTCATCATCTTAAGAAGAAAATGGAAACAAGAAAGACAAGATCAACATGATTTAGCTGCTTTAGGTCAATTGCAAAACCCTCATTTTAACTATTTATTGATAGCGACAGAAACAAGAAAAGTAGAATGATTCGAAACAAAAAGAAAGGGAAGTTGTTGATCAGCTAGATAAGTCAGGTTCACTTTCTTGACAAAACAACTTTGTTGGAACATTTGTTCAAATGATTAGACTAACATGGGACCATTCATGCTCCTTATCTTTTTGGATTTTACTATGATTATCTTTTATTTTATATAATTATTACCATCATTACTATTATTACTATTGTTTGTACATGGCCACTTTACAACAAGTGAAATAGTTACTTGTTGTTTTTAGGGATAATAAATGGGTATGCCCGGTTCGCAAGAGTCGGTGAAAAATGAAGTGGAGTGGACATATTTGAGAGTGCAAATAAGGACGGAGTGGGGAAAGCATGTGGACATTGAACCTTTTAGATCTAAAAATAGTAAAATTATATGAAAAAACTCATGCCCGCAAAAAAAAACGGGACGGGGCGGGGCGAACACATTAAAGAAAGCGGACCTAAACCTTGTTTTGCCCCACAAAAAAATGCAGGCAAAATGATCTTTCTCCGCAGGCCGGATCTGTTTTGCCACCCCAACTTGTGAGCATAGCTGTCAAATGGGCTGGTCCGACTCAGCCTTACTTCAATTCGGTGGGCTAAAATATTTAAATGGGCTAGTCCGGCACCATAACAATCTTGAGGACCTATATTGTGATAACTTTCTTTCCTTCATGTTCATGAGTTATAGTTCAAATAACTATAATGTGATAACTCTCTTGCCAACATGATCAAAGAATATTAGTGTTCAAATAACTAAAAAAAAATAAAAAATCAATCATCTGTATTTTCATGTTAAGATGGTTTACTTTGTAAACGTTTCAGTTACATGGAGGCTAGTGCAGCACCATAGCAGAATGGTGGGTGAATTTTCTTTTTTAACAAAATAGACTCTTAATATATAAATACATAAAAGGAGAATATAAATAGTCGGGGCTAGACGTGACCAAGAGAAGAACAAAAGATAAAATAAAAAATAAAACTATGAATTGTTGGGCTATGAATATAAATAATTAGGGCTAATCGAATTATTAATATTTAATACTTTTACTATTAATTTTGAAATATCAAGTCTAGAAAATCGATAGTTAGGCTAATCCAATTTATCCTAAACAACTATTTTTTGATGAAAGTAGGAAACAATTTCACCCGTTGCATGTCTATTATCGTATTTGTATGTGTATGATTTGCTAAAGCATATGTGCATTTATTTTCTTAGGCTCTTATGGAGTCCATTTTGATCCAAACTTTTGACCATCCTAGCACCACAACGGTGATCACTAGAAATGCCCTTACTACGAAATTTTTTTAAACTAATCTGTTTGTTAAACTAATCGATATCGTTTCTGGTGTATTTCCATACTAGAATATCCTAAAAATTGTTATTGGGTATATAGCTCTGAGTAATCCATAAAACACCAAAGAGATTGAAGACTTCAAAAAAAGAATAAAGAAGTATATAGACTTAGGTTTGTGTCATCCAATGTTCATTTCTCTCACTGTTAGTGGTTCCTCTTGTTTTTTCTTTGTATTTTGAATTTGAAGTTATTATAGTTTTGGGGTTTAAATTTCATGTTTAATCCTTAAATTTGCGTTAATCTTGAGTTGAATTTTATATGAGAAAATCAATGCAGAGATAATTTAATGTGTTAGTGTATTATTAGTTTGAAAATATTTGAGTTGTTTACTTTAATTTATAGTTGGAAGCACTATTTAATAAAATTAATCTAACTTTTTCTTCTTATTCTTTGAATATAAGTATAAAGAATATGTTTGATGATCTTTTGATGTTTGAGTTTTTGATCGAGGGACTGAGTCTCTGTATTTTACTGCCGATTTTAACTTACATTTTAATTTATTTTTTTGTGTGTGACCCGTTTTTAAAAGATAGTATCTCTTTGTAATTTGGTTCAAGCAATTAATATGTTTTGATGCCTATGGACAATATTATTTTAGTTGATAAAGACACTTTAAATTTTAAAGCCAAACTGATTCATATGACTCAAATTTTAGATTTTACTTGAAATCTATTTAGTTACCTCTTAAATTAATAAATGCCAATCTCTAAATAATTTGTAACCAAGACACCATGAGAGGTGACATGATTAAAATTTTGTTTTGGTCAATATATAAATGGTCAAGCATGTAATGTGATGATGCACACAAACGAAAGCCTAAAGCATGTAAAGATGCATTAGGTCCAACTTTCTTTTTGTCATTATTTGCTTGCCTTTTTGCAGTGTGAATATCCAAAGTAACAAGGATTCATTTGGTTTTGGCCCACAAATGAAGTGACCTTTTTCCCAATTAAAATAAACAATGCAATACCAAATCCCACTATATGATATACTTTTAACAATTTTCTTTCGTTTAGTCTTTGTCCAATTCATTATTTTATTTGGTCATAAGAACCCTAGTCATTACAAATCAAAATCACTTTAAAATGTCATATACCATATACTATATAGGTGATTTATTGTTTCTCATTTTCACATTGTTACACGTATGGGTGACAAACGGACATGCCTGCTCCGTTTAGCTCAATTCTGCAAAAGTCTGTAAAAAAATAGGATGGAACAGAATAGACATTCTTAAGGATGCAGACCTAATACTTTGATTCGCCCTGTGCTAAAAGCGAGGGATGGCGTGTAGGATCAGGAGACATGGCTCTTTTTAAGTATAAAAATATAAAAATTCATATAAATACATGTTTCCGTATAAAAAACGAACAGGCGAAGCGGTAACATTAGAAGGTGTGAAAGTCTAAATCTTTAGTTCACTCTCCACTAAAGGGCGAGTAAAACAGACATGTTCAACTGACACCCTAATTGCAAGGACACATAGTAATATGTTATTTTTTCTTTATAAACTATAGCATGGTATGTGTCAAGATTCCCTCTAATCCCAATGTATGAAATCATTGCATATACACGTTTCTTGCTGGCGGGAATTAGAATGATGTTTTCTTTTTCATTGAAAAGAAAAAGGGTTGGAAAGAATGTTGAAAAGGAAAAGTTGGTAAAAAGAAAAAGTGGTATTTATACAATATCATGATGTAGTTGTAGTGGAGTAGCTATAATAGTATAACCTGCCCATTAAATAATCATAGAGTCGAAGAAATGCAGTTTAGTCTACTCTCATCCATATTCCAAATCCATAACTAATTGTTTTGATTAGCTCAATATTTTATTTAACATTGTTATATTGTTGTTAGGTAGAAAATAAAAGTAAGAAGAAAAAAAATTGTATTTGATCCTGATGAATTGAATAGAAAATGAAAAGAAAGTGTGTAGTTTTAAAATAGATTAAAATTCGTAAACAAAAATATAAATTAAGTAAAAGTTATTATTTGAGTTTTTTCCTTTTCATCATTAGTCATTATTCTTTTCAATCATTATTTGAAAAAATATATCTTTTGGGGTATGCCCAACAATGTTTTCTCTTCGGTTTCTCAAAATTTACTAATATCAACCTCTTGCACTAAACATCACTATGATGTTTGAGCCATCTTACTCATATAATGCACCTTTAGACCATTAAAGTAGTCTCTATATTGATTGTCTCTCAATTGTGAATAATGAATAGAAATTTTTGCAGAGGAAAACTTTTAGAAACATCTTCTTTTTTTTTTTTTTTTTTTTATCTTTTGTACTTGCATATTGATCTTGTTGAAATTACAGTTTGAAGTTTGAACAAAACGAAATTATGAATGGTGCATATTGATTGGTTAAGGTTGATTTGTGTTGCTTTGAAAACGTCAAGATCGGATTTGAAATCATTCTTAACACATGAAATGTTGCATGGCACTATCCTATGATGGATTGTCGTATTTAAGATGTTCTTGAAACAATTATTTGCATCAAAGACCATATTTAATTCTTTAAGTCTAGATTGAATCATTTGTTAACAATGCATATTTTAGAAGTGTAAAGAGAGGGCGGGTTTGGACGATCTTATTTGAGATTATGTAGTCCAAAAAAGAATATAGGTCTTGTATGACTTCAACAAGTTCATGGTTTTGTTGATTGTTGAAGTTCTTGTTCATGCTTTATGCTTTATAATAGAGTATGAAATTATGATTAAATAAAAGTTTAAATATATTTGTGGTCTTTCTAAATATATTATATTTTATTTGTTGTCCTTCAAAATATTTTTTTTAAAGAATGGTCATTTTAAAAATTAACATCCACACTTTCGGTCTTTCTGCTAAAACAGTCGATAAAACTGTCGCTAACTCAATTACTAATTAGTAAACATTTGCTAAAATTATTACTAATTTTGTCGCTAAGATGCAGAATGGACCAAAAGTGTGGATAAAATTTTTAAAAGAACCATTTTTTCAAGGAAATGTTTTGAAAAACTAAAAGTGAAATATTTAGAAAGACCACAAATATATTCAACTCTAAAATAAATAGTTTAGGTGTTAAATTTATACTAGCATTTTATTTTGTAATATTTTTTAGAATATTTTTAAATGAAAAATGCTTATTAGTAAGAAAGTATGAAAGCAAGAAAGGCAAGAATTAAATCTCAACCACTCATTACTACCACCACCCCATGATCCCTATTAAAAAAGAAATTAAATTTAAAATCAATTTAAAATTATCCTCTAAAACAATGACAAGTGTTCATTGTTGCATTTCTTATTCAAATCATTCTTACTATATAACATTACTCTTTTTAAATATTTAAATCTTGATGAATTGGTCTTCTTTTTTATAGATTTTGGATCTTCTAGTTAAGATTTTTTCTTTACCCACCTCCCTATGGGGTCACCCCAGCGAAAACCCCATTTTACCCTGCTTCGGAAATGCATTTCCGAAATATTTTTTTTCTAAATTTTTTCAGACTTTGAAAGTGCATTTCCGAAAAAATCCCAAAAATTGGGATTTTGACTAATTCGGAGATGCATCTCCGAAACAACAAAAAAAATCTAAAAAAATCCCAAAAATTAATTTTTAGGATATTAATTAATTCACATATCATAAATTTGATATAATTTATGAGTAATGAATAATAATAATTATATATTTTGATATAAGTTATGAGTTATGAATAATAGCTATTATATATTTCTATCCTGATTCATATTTTAAAATTTAAAATAATTTTAATTAAAATAATTAAAATAATTTCACTTACAAAATAAGTTATAATTTTTTATTTATATATTTATAATAATTGTTATATATTTATAAAAAAATGAGTGTTTTAATTTATATATTTATATAATAATTATAATAATTATTATATATTTATAAAAATTATTATATATTTATATATTTATATAATAATTATTATATATTAATTATAAATATATTTATATAATAATTATAAAAATTAAAAAAATGAGTGTTTTAATTTATAATAATTATTATATATTTTTATATTTATATATTAATTATGATATATTTATATATTTATATATTAATTATTATATATTTATATATTATATATTTATATAAGTTAAAAATTATTTTTAACTTTAAAATTGTTTAGGAAATTTTGATTCACCTTGATTTTATTGATTAACCTTCATTTTATTGATTTACCTTGATTTTATACCTATTAATTGTATTGATTCACCTTGATTTTAATTTTTTAATAATTATTGAATTATTTTGGAAGTGTATATCCGAAACATTCCAAGACCAATTTGGTCTTGGAATATTTCGGATATGCATCTCCGAAGACACCCCCTCCCAAAAAAAAAAGGTGTTTTCGGAAATACATCTCCGAAAATCCAAAAAAGGGGTGTTTTCGGAAATGCATCTCCGAAAACACTTTTTTCGTGTTTTCGGAAGTGCATTTCCGAAATAAGACAAATTTTGAAAGAAAAAAAAGCGTTTCGAAAATATATTTCTGAAGTGAGGGTATTTTGGGTTTTTCACCGGAGGTGATCTAGAAAAGAGGGAGATAGGGAAAGAAATTTCCCTAGTTAATTAAGCATTAAGAGTATTATATATATATATATATATATATATATATATATATAAATAATACTCTTAATGCTTAATTAACTAGAAGATCCAAAATCTATAAAAATAAAAGTTTTTATTTTTTTTAGATAGTTTTATTTTCTTCCTAACTATTAGTTGATGGTGTGCTCTTTTAGAGCCTATCATTAATAGATTATGAGTAATCTTGGAAAAAAATTACGATGGCCTGGTATATGTTGTTATATAATCACTCACAAGCACGTATTAGATAACAATAAGCATAAAAAATCTCATACTTAAACCATTTGAATTTGTTATTATTGAAACTAATAAAATATTTTTCCTCGACAACTCCTTCATTTATTTCACATGTTTCCAAAGGAATTTAATTCACAGGTAAAAAAAGTTATTTTAAATTATATTTTATAAAATAAAATCAATAATTTATTTAATTTTATCATATTCTCTTTGGTTTTTAACCGACTTAAAATATCATTTTTAACCGATTCATCTACACAATGTTTGTGGTCTTTAGATAGGATTTTAGATTGATGAATTAAAGTGAATATCATTATGGAATTATAAATACATAGCAGTGATGAAAGAAGAAATAAAAAGTTCAGAGTTCGAGTTTTTATGGCTTGCCAAGCGTATCCCTTAACTCACCTGGTGGAATTTATTGGAAATTTGAGAAGTGCACGTCTGTTTGCTTCTGGCAAAAAGTAGTATTAAAGAAATCACCTTTCCTTTTTTGTTGGCTTTAAATTTACTTTACAAACTAGTCTTACAAAATTGGCACCTCTACAATCTTAATTTATAAAAGATTGATGGATCTTATTATTATTATTATTATTATTATTATTATTATTATTATTATTATTATTATTATTATTATTATTATTATTATTTATTATTATTATTATTTATTATTATTATTATTATTATTATTATTATTATTATTATTATTATTATTATTATTATTATTATTATTACTATGAGCTTTAAGGATTTGCTCCGTAGTCCATTAATGCATGTATTTAAATGAATTATTTTTTAATATGTTAATCTATTACAGTATGTTAAAATTAATTTATTTTTAAGTTGTAATTTTTAGTTTCTAACCACGATACCATGATAAATTCTAGCAACGCTAATCTTTTGAGGGTCATCTCTTCTTAGTTGAGTGAAAATGAAAATAATTAACTTTGGATTTGGGCTATTTAACTTGGATTATAGTCTCATCACAATCCCTAGTAATTAAGATTAGCATTATGGACCTCTTACTCATAACATGCATGCCTCTCCACTAAATCACTTGTTCTCTTTGTTAAATATTTACAATGCATATGTATATAATGGATATTAACAGCCAATACTTATTGAAGTAGTAGTAAATTGTCTTTTATGTAATAATGTTAAATTTTGTTTAAAATTCTAAATAGTAATATTAAATATTATTAAATATTAATTAAAATATTTCAATTAAATTATTGAAGTAGTACTAATTATTTTAAATATTAAATAGTTAAAACAAATAGTTTGGTTCAATTATTTTGTTTATTAAATAATTAGTTAATTAAATATTTTAATTATTATTTAATTATATTTAACAATACTATTTAACGTTTTAAACAAAATTTTATAAAATCTATTTTTAAAAAAAAATCATGTCAAAAAAACACAACACAATCTCTTTTCAAGCAAAATATTTTAATATTTTATAATTATATTTAACATTATTTTTTAAAATTTTAAACAAAATTTAACATTATTATATAAAAAATAATTTACTACTACAATAAATATTGTTGCTAATATCTATTATATACATATGTATTGTAAATATTTAACAAAGAGAACAAATAGCTTAGAGACTAAATGCAAAAACTTTCTAACTTAAAAAATATATGTAATGTAATTAGTTGATATTTTAACCCAATAAATGAACAAATATGAAATTTCTTTGCTTTTATTATAATCCACCATTATTTTTGTTACAACTTATTTGTACCAAATTATTTGCCTATCTTTTAAGATGTTTAATTTGTTCATCAATGTGAAGTTGTTTCAGAAAACAACTTTGGTTGCTTTGCTTACACGGATTGAAGTTCAAGCTTGACCAAAAGTCACATCTGTTTCAGCATTAATGGATTGTTTGTTTCATTGGATTAGAAATACCAAGAACGTAGCACTAAATACGTTAAAGTCAAATTTTCCATAGTGGTTGTCCTAATTTCTTCCTTTTTGATGCTAATGATTCAATTGTCAACCAACTTTTCATAAAGCTTTCATTATCAAGTTCCCAATTCTTTGGGGGGTATGGGGGAAGGAAATAGCATAGTGCGCATTCACTCTGATTTATGTTACTAAATATTGAGTATTTTTGTGGGACAAACTAAAAGAATTAAAAAAAAATGATAATAGTGTTAATAGGAAAGCCTCTTTTTAGTTATTAGAAAAACTTTTAGATATTTTTCTATAAGCAATTTATTCTTAGTAAAATTCGAACTTAAGATCTTAAAGTGAACATATTCTCAAAAACTCAAGTCTTCGCTGTTAAGTCACATGCATACAAATTAACCTTAAACTTAAATATATTAATCAATATACTAATAGTTTTTGAGGTTAAAGGTAGTGCACTGACAGTGTAAAAAAGTTTTACACTGTCATCCAATAGAAACAAATCGTTTTGCCATGTCATATAAGTTTTTTTAAAATTACAGTCTGACTTGTCCTGATTCATGGTCGTGATTGGTTGACAGTGTAAAACTTTTTTACACTGTCAGTGCATCACCCATTTTCTCATAGTTTTTTAATTTAATTTTTTGTTTTACAAATAATTTTTTAATTTAATTCTTTAGTTTAAATTAGTCTCTTAAATAAAAAAACATTATTATAAGGTCGCTTAAAAAATACGAATGGGAGGGGTTAAACCAGATCTTGAGGCAGTGCAGACAAAGTGTTCACATTGACTTGATCACCACCGTTTTGAGGAGGATGAGCTGGAGGATCTCTCGCAGCTGCAACTACCTTACGATGTACAACGGAGTGAGTGGTTCTAGAACCTGTCATTACTAGTGGATATGGTAGAGATCTAGGAGCAATGTTGATCTTTAAATGGAGAGGGTTGAGAATAGATATTAGTGGTTCGAATTTAGGAAATCTAAATTTCTAGGTTGATGAAGCTTTGGTTCAGTGAATCGATACATGAATGTTCAAACGTAGCAAACACGAGAATAAGATATCGATTCCCATAGATGGCGTCATTGTTCTCCGAAAGAACAAGAACAGATCAGTGGTCAAAGGATTTAGATTGCAACACTAGACTTGAGCTTTCGATACGGTGGGAAAATGGCTGACTTGCAAGGTTATCACTTCAATGCTTAAGTCTGTATTGGAGTAAAATGAGTGAATGAAGTTTGAATTCAAAAGTACTTAGGAAATGGCGTGTTTCACTCTTATATAGTGGAGCGGTTAAAATAAATTTTTAATCTTTATGCGAAGATCCGTCTTATGGATCTTGGATTGAGATCACTTACACTTTAGAATAGGATAACATCCATCCTGTAACACCCCAAATTTTTATTTAGGATTTTGTAAAATTTTTGGTTTATTTCTTAACTATTTATTGATTATTTTTAGAGTAATAGTAATAAATTAAGAGTTTATTTATTTAAAAATATAAGAAATATTAAAGCATTTGAATAATTACAATCATTTAGAAGTTTTTGGTTAATATCTAGATTTTTAATAAAATAGAGGGAGTTAGATAAAATTAATTAAAAATTAAGAAATTTAGTGCAAATAGATAAATAGAATAAAATAGGGCTTTTCTCTATATAAGCACATAGGGATTTACAGAACAATGAGTTTTGGGAAAAAGGAGAAGAATAGTGGGCAAATCCTAGTAGAGAGAATTGCAAGAGTAGGATCTTCAATTGTGAAGAACTCAAGTTTTTTGGCTTAATCGAAGTGGTTCTGTAACCACATTGTTAGTTTGTCATGAGTCAAAGATGGAACTTCAGGGCAGCGCAGCGGCAACGTTACTTGAAAGTTTACAAGCCAAATAGAGGAGTCTTATCCAAAATTGTCTTTATCAGGAAATTTTTTATGGTAAAAATTCTATAAGTGAGGAAGAGTTGTAACACCCTAAAATTTTGTTGATTTTGTTTAATTTTTTGTTTATTTATTAAATATTTATTAATTATTTTTAGATTAATAATAATAATCATAAATTATGGAATTAATTATTTAAAAATAAATAATATAGAATTCGAATAATTACAATTATTTAGAAGTTTAGAGTTAATATCAAGATTTTTTAATAAAATAGAGGGAGTTAGATAAAATTAATTAAAATTTAAGAGATTTGGTGAAAATAAAATAAAATAGGGTTTTTCTTTATATAAGCATATAGGGGTTTTGAGAACGATGAGTTTTGGGGAAAATGAGAAGAATAAGAGGCAAACCTTAGCAAAGAGAATTACAAGAGCACATGATCTCTAATCACAAATTTTTTCGACTTAATCTAGGTAAGGGAGATATTATTTCGTTATGGGTGTTAAGCTTAAGGTATAGTGGGGATCCCTTAGCCCCTTTTTCTCTTTTATGATGTTGTTGAATGAATTATGAGAGGTTTGTACAAAACCTCCATGATTATCTTGATTGAGAATTATTTTTCATGTTGTTGATGTTGTTTTTATTATTGTTGATGTAAAATTCGTGTGAATCTATGCGGTAAAAATTGATTATTGGCGTTCATATGATATATGATGATTTGATGTAGAAAATTGAATATTTGTGTGATTTTATATTGATGTGAAATTTGTCGTTTATCTGTGTAAATCGAATTCTAAAAATGTTACATTGGGGAATAATTCAAATAAGTCGAAATAATTCGAATAATTCGCAATAAGTTGAAATAAGCTAAATAAATTGCAGAAAACATAGGAGAATATTAGTAATCTTGTTTCATGCATAACTTGAGTTTCGTAAGTTCGTTTGAGGCGTGGTCAGTTGCGTTGGAAAGCTAAGACTGAGGAGTGATAACTTTGTTTACCGAGGATGGTGTAGTTGGCCTCTTACATAGTTTGCTTTTACTTATTTTTTGTCATATCTTTTATCGGGTGTCTAGTTTTATATCAAGTGTCGCTATGATATTGTAACATCGGGTTAGATATTTTGCTATGTCATTAAGTTGTTTTATGATGCTATATTTGGACTTAAATTTCACATTTGAAATATCAATTGAAAAGTTTTTTTTTTATGTGAGACCCTTGCTTTTATCTTTATATTTTCCGCAATGTTTTATAAATTAGACTTTCTTGAGTGATGTAATAGATCAGTGTACTTTATGGATTACAGTTATTGGGCCTTCTAGCCAGACCAAAAATAAGGTGATGTCATTTATCGCTCTTGCGTATGAATTTTCAAAGCTCGCTTAATAAATAATATAGGTAGGTGACATTCGTTTTCCCTACAAGGGCATAGATTCTTAACGAGGCACCCTATTTTATTAATTTAATGTGTTCATAAATTCTTTATATATTGCATATTTTGTTGAATCCAGATAAGAAATCCTTGTTGCCTTTTTAGACAATTATATTGGATCTTGATGAGGAATCAGTGCCTCATTATTAAACTTGTATGCTTCATCGTGATAAGGAATCATTAATACACCAATAGGCTATTTTCTTGGTTCCCAAGAATAAATAATTGCCGCCTCAATAGGCTATTTTCTTGGTTCCCAAGAATAAATAATTGCTGCCTCAATAGGCTATTTTCTTGGTTCCCCAAAAGGAATCATTGCCACATCAATAGGTTATTTTCTTGGTTCTTAATGAGGAGTCATTTCTTATTTAATAGGCTATTTGCTTGATTTCCAAGGAGGGTTCATTTTCACCTCAATAGGTTATTTACTTCAATCCCAGTGGGGAATTATTGGCGCCTCAATAGGCTATTCACTTTGTAACACCCCAAATTCAACCCGAAAATATCATACGAGAAATCAGAGTATTTTAAAATTTCAAACAACAAATTGGAGTATCACATATCAACTTAAAACTTCAACTTGTATTTCATTCAACAATGATACCGTTGAATCCAAGTTGAATAATATGAAGCACTTGTTATACTTCCTAGTTGTTTGAGTTGAGTAAAGTTGATAGTTGACTGTTATTCGAATGCTACGTATCAGAGTGACACACCAATCGGACACGATGAAGCTACAAACTTCCATAGCTATACTTGAGTACCTGACCATTTCCCATGGTAGGGGAAACATCAGCAGAAGGGGTGAGATATCAAACATTATAAAGGAAAGTATGATAATACATATAGCAAAGGTAAAATCATACATAATTCACCACTTCTCAATATAAGCAATTTGCATCACAACAACAATGTTAACTATCAACTATAACAATGTATTCAAATTTACAAGTATGTCATTCAAGTACATAATACATACACTTCATAATCACAACGTAAATTAATACAACTATCAACAATGGCAAAACATAGTTCATATATTCCACATATATACATATATCATAAATACATATATATATATATATATATATATATATATATATATATATATATACACACATTCGCATTCTCATCATATACGTTTCATTTACATATATCACATCTACACACATCAATAATTCATATCAAATGAATTCAACTTCGCAAACTATGCATTCACACATCATAGCATTCACTTCATAAACACAATAATTCAAAATGTGACTCAATATGCGACTCAACTGTGCATATGCATGTGGTACCAATCGGAGCTTCAGCCCCCGTCACCAATTGCCCAATTCAGAGGCACAAGGCATAAGCCTTCGTCACTAGTTTGCCAATCCAGGCCGTCACAGAGTATGCATATGAAATGCGACTCGACAAACAAGACAACACATCATACTCATCACAATCACATATCGTCACGAGGCATAAGCCTATATCACAATCAACTACTCCCTCCGTTCCTTTTTAAGTGTCGTTTTAGAAGAATTTTTTTGTTCCCATTTAAGTGTCGTTTTATAATTTAATGTTATAATTTGTCACTTATACCCTTATTTTCTCAATAACTCCACCTCAAAATTTTCAATTATTTATTGGAAAAAGAGAGTTTATGATTGAATTTATTTGGAAAGAGAAAAATAAATAAGGGTATAATAGAAAAAGTAACTCAAATAATCCACTATCTTGGTTGAAGAGCTTTTTGCTAAAACGACACTTAAAAAGGAACGGAGGGAGTACCATTTATACGAGGTAATTCACGTCACCATAATATAGCTATGGAAGTTTGTAGCTTCATCGTGTCCGATTGGTGTGTCACTCTGATATGTAGCACTCGGGGGGTTGTCTATATTGTTGTTTCTATGTTGTTAATATTTTAGTTGTTGTTATTATAACCGTTGAATCCAAGTTGAATAATATGAAGCACTTGTTATACTTCCTAGTTGTTTGAGTTGAGTAAAGTTGATAGTTGACTGTTATTCGAATGCTATGTATCATTGTTGAATGAAATACAAGTTGAAGTTTTAAGTTGATATGTGATACTCCAATTTTTTGTTTGAAATTTTAAAATACTCTGATTTCTCGTATGATATTTTCGGGTTGAATTTGGGGTGTTACACACTTGATTCCAAATGAGCAGTCAATTCTGCCTCAATTGGCTATTTTGCTTGATTCCCAATGAAGAATTATTACAATCTTATTAGGCGACTTTGCTTTTTTCTTGAGGAGAACCATTGTGTGGGTGAGCTCTTTCAATGTTTTGAGCTTGTCTTTCACTTAGGCAAGCTCTCTGACAAGCAACTTGGCAGATTCATCTTTACTTTTTTTTAGACTCATCCAACCCATCCAAGAACGTTGTGGCTCACTACACTCTTTGGTGGCAAACTTCAAGGATATTGGGTATGGGTGAGCATCTCCCTCATGATGTTTAACTTGGTTTTTAGATCCACGATAAATCTATCTGAGTGGATGTGGGCATCAAACATTAGATGCTCCAACGTGATCCTTCTTAGCAAATAAGTCTTTACTAAATTGGACACTTGTCTCAACCTCAACTTACTCGCCATCTTATAATCGTTAGGGAAATCATCCAGAAAATTAAAGTGCTCCTGGATATAATTTTTGGTGTCAAAGTCCCAGTTCTAGATGGAATGCACTTCCATGTTTGTCAAAGGTGTCGAGGAAGTGGTTCTGTTTGGGGGGGGGGGGGGGGGGGGGGGGGGGGGGGGAGATCACTCGAGGTCCACAACATCTTTGTTGTCCAAGTTTATGGTCAGATTGAGCCAGACGTCTTTACCTTTTTGACCTTGAACCGAAGATGAAATTCCTTTGACCAAGCTAGGCTTGATAGTCTCTATAGGTTTGGGAGAAGTAATAGTTTCCCCTTCGTAGAAATCGATCTTAGGCCAATTAAGTACATGACTATAGGTCCCACATATTTCAAAAAGGAGAAAACCAACAACCACCTCGAATCAAATCACCAAAGTCCTTAACCACTTGTCAAGGTAACTTGTCAATTATGAAACTCAAGTTTTGAAACGAAGTTCATATCTAAATGAAGAATCTACAAATTCATCATCAAAATGATTTTGGAAGGCGTGAAATTCATGTTTGTTATTAGTAGATCTGATATTAACATCTAAATTGATAACATACCTGTATGAGACAACCATTCTGTTGATAATCCAATTATGTAGTTAAATGTATAGTGAAAAATAAAGACATAAAGATTGGATTCGAGTTATCATCCAATTCATCAAGAAAATGAATCATAAATATCTATGATATATATACGCTCTATTAAGACGTACGATGGTCATCCAATACCCATCTATCAATAATTACCTTCTATAAAATTTACAAATTAGGGTTTCATCTGGAAAAAAAATAAGGTTCACCCTAACCCACAACTCAAGTTAAGATACACATTCTAACCATTCTAATACATTATAGTGTTTTCAAATATACCACCTTTTCAAGAGTCACCATCATCTTCATTCAAGATAAAAAAAAAGACTTTATCAAGAAAAACATTAAATCAAAATAGCACTTTCATTTGTGAGCTTCCTAAATCAAATCAAACAATAAAATATAATCAATTGTCTTCTTCCACTAGATTCCATTCCCTTCACAAAATGTCAAATTCCAATCGGAAAAGCACGACTTGTTCACTAATTTCAAATTTTAACACGTAAGTCAAAGCTCATACGTGAACAAACCGTAAAGAATTTCATCCTAATTTATTCTTTCGATTAAAATAATTAATTAACCTATTCCTAAAATTTCCTAGTTTCGACTTTTAAGACTAGGATGTATTCTTAACCCAACGAAGCAAAATCAACGCATCTCTTTCACCTTCTATATTTCCATGTTTTTGAATTGAAATTTCAAGTATAGTATAGGTCAGTGTCTCAAAAGAGTAGGTGGCCACCATTCAAAACTAACTCTTCATTGCTATGTAGAGAAGAAAAAGGGGTTAAAATATAGTACAATTTAATAATGATATACATTAATTAATGATGATGTAAATATACTATACGTTTATTTTATTTTAAAAAAAATCTTTACATTGATGATGTAAATAATGTTTATATAGAAATTTATGTTAATGTAAGTAATTTTATTTAACACTTCTAAACACTAAATGAAATACATCTACCGGTTATAAGATTTGAAGGTGAAAATCCAAACAAGACCCGGACTAATTCCAACATTCTTTCTTATTTTGTACTTTGCGAGTAGGGCTGGAAATGAGTCGAGTCGAGTCGAACTCGCCTCAGCTCAGTTTGACTCGTTAAGAATTGGCCGAATTCGAGTTCGAGTTCGAGTTCATGACGAACTTTTTTTTCAGCTCAAACTCAACTCGTTAACAATTGACCGAGTTTGAGTTCGAGTTCGAGTTTATCTCGAACTTTTTTTTCAGGTCAAACTCGACTTGTTAGAAGTTCACAAACATCTCGATTCAACTCATTAGGTTTATCTTATTAGGTTCAACTCGCTTATTTCACGGACTTAAAGTAATTTTTTAAAGTATATTTTTTTATATATCGATTTGACATTTTAAATTAATATTTTTTAAATAAAAAATATAGAAATAAAATTAAAGTTATAAGATTGGAATTCATACGATGATAATTTTATTTGTATAATTATTTGTAGAAATATTTTGCTCACTAGAATATATAAATTATCAATTAAAACCGTTAGATTAAAATACAATATGATACTAAGATTTAGAGAAAATATTTAAACCTACTTTTAAATACAATATAATCTATCTCATATATAATCGAATTGACTCATGAACCTAACGAGTCGAACTATGTATAGTTCAAGTTCAGCTCATTTAGTTAATGAACTTAGTTTTTAGCTCATACTCAACTCATTTGGTTCATGAACCTAGTTCAACGATTTAGTTTTCGAATCGAGTTTCGAACTATGTTCGAGTTAGTTTGGTTCATTGCCAGCCCTATTTGCGAGCATAAGATTTATCTAGAAAACTCTAAAACCATCTATATAATTTAAATGAATTTGCATAAATCAAAAAACCTAATTCAAGGGTCTAAAACAATTTAATTCAAAATATTTTGAGTTATACCTCCTAATTAACATAACTGATTTTCAACTACTTTAACAAACTAACAAGCCTTCTATAACTAATAACTTTATTTAAAAAAGTTGTCAAAACAACTGGTTTATAACTCAAAATAAAATGAAATATAAAAAAAAAATTTAAAACTAGCTATCTTGAAAATCCCACAAATTCCAAATAGTTTCGTGAGCTTCTCGAATAATTCAAGTTTTAAAGGCTTTGTCATTATATTTGATAGTTGGTATTGTGAGACAGAATACATCAATTCAATTTCATTTTCGTTATTTAGGTTCTTTAGAAAATAAAACCTTATATCTATATGTTTTTTGCTTTCATGCATGACAAAAAAAATTGTTTAGCTTGATAGTGGAGCTATTGTTCTAAAAAACAGTTAAGAACTTCCTTTGCTTTATGCCTAAGCTATATATAATTCTTTGCAAGAATGCAATCATATGTCTTGACAAATAGACAATGAATTACAACTTCAGTTCTGGACAGGGTTATAATAAATTGCTTTCTTGCTTTCCAAGACATTGCACCAGACCCTAACATCAACACATGACCTGAAGTGCTTTTCTTATCATCTATATCCCCTCCATAATCAATGTTTGAGTACGCTACCAATTTAAAGTGTTCACCTTTCTAGTATTGAATTCTTGTCTCAATTATTCCTTTTAGATACCTTAGAATTCTCTTGGCAGCCATTAGATGAGGTTTAGCAGGATGGTTAATGTATTTGCTTATCATGCTCACTGCAAACATCAAATCGGGCCTAGTGGCAGTTAGACACATTATGCTTCCATCCATTTGCTTGAACGAAGTAAGATTGACATTATTTCTTCTGTCTGGTTTTAATAGTTTAGTTCTTGGTAAAATAAAAGTGCACACAACATTTCTTTGATTCATACCTAACTTGTCAAGTATCTACTTGGCATATATTTGTTGTCACATGAATGCGTTCTCATTGTCTTACATAGTTTTAACTCCAAAAAAAGTCTCATCTTTCCCAAGACAGTCATGTAAAAGGTGCTCAACATGGATTGCTCGAAACCTTTGAACATGATGTCGTTTCATATGAAAATTAGATCATCTACATATAGTTTGATGATAAACTAATTTCCATTATTGCCTTCTTTGACAAGCAATGTGTGCTCATGAGGATACTTTACAAATTCTTCGTTTTCAAAGTAATCCTCTATTTTGTTGTACCAAGCACTTGGATCCCGCTTCAGTCCATATAGGGCCTTATCCCTTGTTTACATATCCTAAAGGTGTCCGACATACACTATTTTCTTGAATTTTCCATGGAGGAAAGCACTCTTTACATCTAATTGATATACACTTCATCCTCTAATAGATGCCAATGCAAAAACACTTCTTATGTTGTCCCACTTAGCCATATGTACAACTACTTATTTTAAATCAACTTCATATCTCTGAGTGTAGATCTTAGCCATTAGTCTTGTTTTGTGTTTCTCTAGTTCTCCTATTTATTCCAATTTTGTTTTGTAGATCCACTTCACTCCTATTACTTTTACCGCTTTTGGAAGTATCGTCGACCTCCAAATTTGATTTCTTTCTATGGCATTGTCAACTTCTCCACACATCCAACTTTGTGGCATCTTCATAATTCACAATATCTTCATTGACATAGGGACCAAATATGGCTTGGTTCATCATAACTTTATCAGGGTTAAGGTCTTCACTAGAAGTGTCATAATTGTCAAGTCACGATGGAGGCTTCCTAACACTACCTTGTTTTAAGTTTGAGTTAGAAGTACTTGTTACTTCTTTAGGGATTGATATACCACTAGTCATCCGCTCCTAAGTTATATTTTGATAATTGTCTTGTGTCATTCCTTTTTAATTTGTGTTTGTTGTTTCAATTACATCTTCATAAATTTCTAACTCCACATTTTCAAATTTCTTTTCTTTATTCCATGTCCATTTCTCATTTTCAACAAAGATTACATATATACTTGTAATTATCTATTAGATATAGGGATATAAAGTGTATGTGCATTGTATGTATCACTGAATCCCAAGAAGAAGATGCAATTCATGCTCTTGTCATCAGGTTTCCTTCTTTGGACATTTGATATGTGTGCATAGGCAATGCATCCAAAGATTCCTAAAGTGTTGAACATATGGTTTTGATTTGCTCCAAGCTTCTTTAGGTTTGATCTTTGGTATGACAACAATAAGATTTCTATTGAGAACACAATTTCCCCATTTCACAACTACAAGCCGAAACAACTGAAATATTCATCTCCTTACTACCATGCTTATTACCATGTTAATGAGGGTTATATTCTTCCTTTAAACCACTTTATTTTGTTAAGGCGTGTAGGATATATTGAGTTGTCTTTTATCCCATTCTCTTCACAAAACTTCTTGAATTCATGAAATTTTCATTATCCTCCTATATTAATCCTTAGGTAACCAATTAAGTTTCAAGTTTCTTTTTCTATCATTAATTTGAATTTTTTAAGTAGTCTAATGCACTAGACTTTTTATTTAAGAAATACACCCAGGTTTTCCTACTGAAATCATTTATGAAGGTCAGTATATACCTTTTGTTGCTGTTAGATGAGGGAGTTATAAGGACACATATGCTAGAGTGTACAAGCTCCTATATTCTTATTGATCTCAAATCACTCGTCTTTGAAATTGTTTCTCTAAGTTGCTTGTTTACCATGCAATCTGCACATACTTGTTTTGACTATTCAGTTCTAGGTGATCCTTTCATCGTATGCTTCTTGTCTAGAATTTTCATTCCCTGAGACTCAAGTGACCATATCTACAATGCCATAAGTATGGTGTATATTCATATTTAGTCTTCATATAAGACATTATTTTAACTTTAGCAGTTATGTGAAAATCTTGTTTGAGGCCATTTGAGATGATAATCAATCCTATCTCCTGATGAAAAATATAACACATATCGTGCTTAAACACAATTGTCAGCTTCATCTTTTGGGATTAGCCTATGTTTAGAAATTTTGTTAATGTGTAACCCGACACTGCCTTTTCCCGTGACATGCATCTATGAATTGTCCCCTTATCTCAAAGTTTCTATGAATTCTAAGTCAAGAATTTAAAACCATGATTTAATTCCACGCATGTGATTGCTACACCCAGAGTCCAAGTACCAAGTGTGATTTTTTGAGCTGTTCTTGTCAGAGCTTTCATAGGCAATGAGTAACAGGTCTTCCTCCTCCTTATACTCATGATACTTTGCATATTCTTTGAGGTCAAGACACTCTTAGTGGAAGTGGCATAACCTATGGAATATGTAACATTATATGACACTTTTGTTTAATCTTCTTTATATACCTTGAACTCTTTACACAACACCACAACCTTTCCCTCTACCTGTCATCCTAGCTCCACTAGAAACTATTAAGAGTTGGTCTTCCTCCTTGACAATTTTCATCTTTTTAGCATGAAATAAGAGATCTTTGTAGCTCGTCAATAGAAAACTCTCTAACTTTATTTGATTCTTCAATGGCACAAAATGCATAATTGAATTTTGAGGACATGCACATAACTATCTTCTCAACAATTGTGTGTTCCTCCAACTTCTCTCTATGAATCTTCATCTTGTTGAATATTGCTATTTTGTCAAAGTTATCATCAATTGATTCTTCTTCTTTCTTGCGAAGAAGCTTAAACCCCCTACACAAAGCTTGTAATTGTGCCCTCCTCACTTTTGTAGTGTTCTGATATTTCTTAGCCATTGAATCCCAAATGGCTTTGGATGAACTCTTGTCAAGAATTATTTCAATGATTTTCATCTCAATCGATTAAAACAATTAATTTTTTTGCCTTGAGATCTTTCACTGAAATTTGTTCAACCAACTTCTTCTATTCTTGTGTTGGTGTAACTAGAAAAACAAGAACATCTTACTCCACAGTGGTCTAATACTCTTTTGATCACAAAATATTTTCCATAAGCATATGGATATTGAAATTTGGAGTGAATTGTTTGCCACAATTGATTTTCGCAAATTGAGATGGTAACCGTCATGTTCAAGAGCCCCTGAAAACATACTACATACCTCAATACCGCAACACCTATGCTTTCCACCTACAAATGTGCACTCAAAGTTTATCAAGAAATCACTCTAATCTTGCATAATGCACACTTAATCTCATACCAATGATTAGGATAAGAAACTATATGCATTTTAAACTTCTCATTTCATTTTCAATGATCAAAGACATTTATATATGACTTACACAACAAGAAACTCCGTAATTGAAAATCAATTACAATTAACTTAAATAATTTCTAACTCCTTTAACAAACTAACAAGTTTTCTACGACTAACCAAATTAAAGATGTAATTATTTTTTCGTAAAGGTACCTAATATCATTTATATAGAAATATAAGTGTGTTATCTTAAATTAAGAGGATTCATTTGAACTCCCCATCTGGGTCGCCTCCACTAAAATGCAAGGATAAAATTAGGGTCATATTTTTGTGATCTCATAGGATTTGTTTATGTTTTTGTAATCTTATACAATATGTTTGTGATATTTATTTTAAAAAATGATTTTTATTAGTGTTTTTAAATGAATTTTAAATAAAAATTTAATTTAAATAGCTAGGATAAAATTAGGGTCATGTTTTTGTGATCTCATAGGATTTGTTTATGTTTTTATAATCTTGTATAATATGTTTGTGATAGTTATTCAAAAAAATAATTTTTATTATTTTTCAAATTTTTATTAATTTTTTAAATAAATTTTAAACAAAATTTAATTTAAATAGCTTCTTATACAGACTAATTTTAAGCATGTCCTTTAGTTATGATTTTTTACTTGATTTCAAATAATTTTTAAAAAATAAATTAAAAAACAAAAAACTCTAAAAAAAAAAAAACATGTACTAGTACTAACTTTTTCGTGTTGGTTCCTCTTGATCATTAATTACAGTTTCCTTGTTTCTCACTCTACCTTCAAACACTTCAATTCAATACCAGTAATTTTACCCAAAACACAAATACATTAACATTACAATCAATGGAGCAGCTACAACAATACTTCCAAATTCCAATATTATAATAATAAGAAGAAAAAAAACCAACTTTTTAAAATCTCTTTATATTTCCACAATCCATCATAAACCAGACACTAATCAAAGGTTTCAAACATAAAAAACAAACAAAAAACATATTCAAGTGCTTTTCTTCTTAACATTCATTCCTTCCACATATTCTATTCTCTCTCTCTCTCTCTCTCTCTCTCTCTCTCTCTCTCTCTCTCTCTCTCTCTCTCTCTCTCTCTCTCTCTCTCTCTCTCTCTCTCTCTCTGCATAATCAATTGCACCCATCATCTTCCTTTACCCACGCCTGCTCAATTTGTGGCGCATGCTGTGCTCATTTTGCCTATGTTTGAATTTTCTGTAACACTCTCTGACTTCTCCACTATCTCTTTTTTTATAATTCAAGTGCAAAATTCACTCTTATAAGTACTGTTCTTGAGTTCTAAAGCTTCAAACTTTGACATGTTTTTCTGTTTTTCTTCTTCTCTATCTTAATGGGTCTTTTCCAATTTCTCTCAAAATTCATTCTTTAAGTACATGTGAGAATTAAAGCTTCAATCTTTGATAGCTTTTTGTGTTTTTCTTCATGTTTGTTTTAATGGGTCTGTTCCAATTTCTTTGCTTTATATGAATTTCCCACCTCTCTTGGTTTTGAGCTTCCCAAAGGTGACACCTTTGGGGTTGTATAAGACTCAAAGTGATTGAATTTCAGAATACCATTTTGAAGGAAATTTTGTAGCAGATATGGTTGCAGAACCTTGGATTGTAAAGATGGGTAACCAAGTAAGTTCAAATCTCAAACATGCTCTTCTACTTGAAACTTTAACAAAGAAAAAACATAGTCAAAAAAGGTTAGAAAACAAAGAAACTATAGGGATTCTTTCTTTTGAGGTAGCAAATGTGATGTCAAAAACCGTGCACCTTCACAAATCACTTTCAGAGTCTGAGATCTCAAAGCTTAAAAATGAGATCTTGAACACTGAGGGTGTTAGGAATTTGGTTTCATCTGATGAGGGTTATCTTCTTGAGCTTGCTTTAGCAGAGAAGCTTGAAGAGTTGAACCGTGTTGCTAGTGTTGTTTCTAGGTTAGGGAAGAAGTGTTGTGAGCCAGCTTTACAAGGTTTTGAGCATGTTTATGGTGACATTGTTGGTGGTGTTATAGATGTGAAGGAATTGGGGTTTTTGGTTAAGCATATGGAGGGAATGGTGAGGAAAATGGATAGGTATGTTAATGTTACTATGAATTTATATAGTGAAATGGAGGTTTTGAGTGAGTTGGAACAAGGTGTTAAGAAGTTTCAGAATAATCAGCATGTGGAGAGCAAGAAAGCTTTTGAGCAGAAACTTATATGGCAGAAGCAAGACGTGAGACATCTTAAGGATGTTTCTCTTTGGAATCAAACTTTTGATAAGGTTGTTGAGTTGTTGGCTAGGACAGTTTGTACTATTTATGCTAGAATTTCTTTGATTTTCGGAGAGACCGCTTTGAGGAAGAATAGCCTTGGATCGCCGGTTATGCAAGAATGTGGGTTTGTTTCGGGTACTCTTAGCGTTCAGATGAATTCTGGGAGGTTGAAGCGCAACACGAGCAAGAGAAACGGTTCGACTGCAAATGTGCCTGCGGTTGAGAGAAGGGGAACAGCTACTAGTAAGCCGCGGTATGAAACGAGGAGAGGTGAATTTGCGTCTATTGGGCCCGAAGATTTTGGTTTTCCGTGTGGAACAAGTCCGGGGAGACTTTTTATGGAGTGTCTAAGTTTGAGTAGCTCGGTTGGAAAGTTCGATGATACCGATGATGGTTATGTTATCAATCACGAGGATCAATACAGTCATGTATCGAGCAGCCACAGCGGTGTGATTGCGAATCATAGCATGAAAAGGGAGCATTTGTTCCATTCTGGTGTACTAAGTCATGTTCAAAGCAGTGTTTCGTTCACCGGAGAATTACGACAAGCTAAATCCAGTGTACAAAGTTGCTCAACATTTAGTCCGAAAAGTAGGTTAGCTTTTTACGCTCCTCCTACGACTCTCGGTGGCTCGGCTCTTGCATTACACTACGCCAATGTCATAATTGTCATAGAAAAGCTTCTTCGCTACCCGCATTTAGTCGGTGAGGAAGCCAGAGATGATCTATATCAGATGCTACCGACAAGCGTAAGATTATCTCTTAAGGCAAAACTGAAGTCATACGCCAAAGATTTGGCGATATACGACGCGCCTCTTGCGCACGACTGGAAAGAGAATCTCGATGGGATACTTCGATGGCTTGCGCCTCTTGCGCATAACATGATGAGATGGCAGAGCGAGCGAAACTTTGAGCAGCATCAGATTGTTAGCAGGACAAATGTTCTGTTACTTCAGACATTATATTTCGCCGACCGCGAAAAGACCGAGGAATCAATCTGCGATCTTCTTGTCGGGTTGAACTATATATGCCGTTACGAACAACAGCAAAATGCATTATTGGATTGTGCAAGCAGTTTTGATTTTGAAGATTGTATGGAGTGGCAATTGCAATGTGGAGCTTCTTTTCTCAATTGAGTTTATAAGACTCTAAATTTTGAAAATCCACAATTTGGTGAGCATTTTATTCATTTTGAAATATTTTATCATCTAAAATTCTAAATACAAAGTGGAGTTATGATCTTAGTTACTTGAAAAGTATGATTGTATTTAATTAAAATTATTAAAATTATAATTTTATTTTGTGCAATAGATAAGCATTCATAAGTGTTCATGTTGAACTTGTAAATAGGTTTATATATAAATTGCATGTTGTTTAGAATTATTGTCATGAATAGAAAAGAATCTAGCATTGGTATTTTAGGTTAATCCTCCACTTGGTGTTGATTTATTGGATTCTTAGCATCTTTTGTTAAGTTTGTTAAGAATATTTGAACTCTTGAAGTTGATGCTTTGGTGTTTTCTTACTACTCTTCTTCGACCAAACATCTTACTTTGTTTCCATTATGATGTTGGACAAGTTTGTCTTCTAATGATGTGGTAGCCAAAATGAGATTACCTTATTGATGAAATGAGGGACCTATGGTTTAAATGTTGTGTTTAATCTTCTTTAGTAAAATTGGAAAATATTGAGCAAATAAAATATTTGTAAAAGAAAAATAACTATAACAAATTTCAATAAATAAATAAATATAGAGAAAAACAAAAAATCTTAAAATAAATATTAAACAAATATCATTTATTGTTTAAGCTAAAAATGAAAAGATAAAAAGTCAAATGTTTTTCTTGATTTAGTTATTTCCAATAGTAAGAAGAGAACAAAAATGAAGATGGTGAGGTTCTAATTTAAGATAGCAAACTACCTTGTCAGATTAATTAATAATATTTACTAAATTCAGCTGGGAAAGTTGGCACCAAGATGTGGCATAAACAAAGAGGTAGAAGAGAGCATTCACTTTTGCAATAAAGGGCTTCTAAATATTTTGTGTGTTAGTTGGGTGTTATTAATATTTTGTGGGGGTGTTTGTTTGTTGGTGGTTTTTTTTTTCTTCCACTTTCTTTATGAGTTATTACTTGCTTTTTATTGTGTGGCTCACAAATTAAGGTCCACACTATTAGAGTCTTTTGATAGTAAATTGATTTGGAAATTGGTGGCAAACAAATTGAGAAATGGATAAAACAGGTGTTTTTAATGTTTTCTGCAACAAGTGCCTAAATTTATTCTTAATTTTGACCTTAAAATGATCTAATTATATTTATAAATATTGAGTGATTAATTTATATGAGAATTGTATTTTATTTTAGATTATGTATTCTTAATATTTGAGTTACAAAATATTATACGTGAAATTCTCATCGTAAAGTGTTATTTTGAGTTATTTTAAGGCAATTTAAATTATATTATTCTTTAACTATATTAGTTTATAATTAAAGTCTTATATTTTGATATAGCAATTTGATTATGAATTGATTTTGAGATGATACTATAATATTTAAAAGTCATCAAAGGTCAATGACTCTACATATAAGAATGAATGACACATTTTCTCTGAGATCAGTTGTAATTTGATTATTATTTTTGAATATCTTGTGAATTATTATATGATTAGATATAATGAAAAATTTGTTTCTAATATCATCTATTCATTTAAAAAATACGAAATGTGCATTTATATAAAGTTATTATTTTTCTGAAATTAAAACTTTTTATTTATTTTCATATTATTAGTTATATATTCAAATAAATAAATAAATCTTATTTTATGAGTATATTTTTTAACTTATTATTTAGTTTTATTGTAAACAATTAAGTAATAACGTTTAATATGTATAATTGTAATCAATCTATTTTGGATACAATTATATAATTTTTTTATTTGAAATAAAATATAATTATTTTTAATTATTATAATTATAATTCACCTTACGTGGGTATACTTGTACAAATTTTATTTAGTTAAATAATTAAATTCATTTAAAGAAAAAATAAATATTATATTAATAATAGCTACATCTATTAATGTGTTATTATTAATATAATTTATTTTTGTTCAATATACGTGTGGTTTATTATTATGTTAGTCACTGGTGGAGCCAGGAATTTTATGCAGTCTGGGCAAAAACTTTACACAATTTATTATTCATTTATTTTAATTTTTACACCCTATTTTTATTAATTTTGCCCCTAATTTTGTCTAAAAATCAACTATTAAATTGTGCGGAGTACAAAGAAAATAGGGGTTAAGCCCGAGTTAACTGGGCCTTGGCTCCGCCCCTGATGTTAGTTATGATTCAAGTATTCGATCCGTATTAGAATTTTTTGGTGATGTAATATTGTACGTTATATTTTTTTTATCTCGGTTGATATTATCATTTGAGATTATAATAAATAAGAATTCTTATAATATAATAAAATTAAGTATTTTATTTCAAATATTTTTTTGTTAAAATAGATTTCAATTCTCTAAGTCTTATGTAACTGATGAATATATTTTATTGGTGTGACGTTATTTGACATGAATATTATGAGATTGGAAAAATAATTAAATACTTATTTAAAATATTTTCTAAACTCTTGAATTAATAACTCAACTATTATTCTCTATCAAGTGTGAGAATTTAATATATCAATTGTATAGAAATCATAATCAAATATCATTTATTTAATATAATATTATTCCACAGGGACTTATATTTGAGAATATTATATTCTTATGCTATTGATGAAAATTTACGTCTACTTGTGCTATATTCTCAATATTAATTAAATTAAAGTCATATATATTTTTTGCTGCATATAATAATATATGTTTCTCAAATGTGTGTGATTATATTTGTAGCATATGAGTTTTGAGTGAATTATATTTAAAATTATAGGAATTTGATCTCATTTAAATGATGATAAACCTTTTATACAATGATCGTATTCTTTTAGGTGAAATCATCTAAATAATAATATATTTAGAGTATCTCATTGTATTCAAATTAAATTAGTATCTTATTGTATAATCAGAGTATTTAATATTAGTGGACTCTAGTAAATCTTTATCTTATTTATACATGCAAGATCAGCAAGTGTGCATGTGTACACAATCATATAATAAAAAAAATTAAATTATTATTTGATATTGTCATATATTCTTGTGCGCACTATAAAATATGACGTATTCTAAGAAGACTTCAAAATATACAATAACTATAAGAAGTATTATTTTATTACACTAAGATATATTTTATTTTCTTAATCTCATGAGTAGGGGTGCGAATAAGCTAAACCAACTAATAGAGGCCTACGGCCTAGCCTACACAGTCTCAGGTCAGGCCAAACTTTTTTTAAATAGAAAAGACTTAGGCTATTTTATAAGCATATTTAACTAAAAAAGTTAGGTCACAGGCCATATAAAAAACTTTTTAAGCCTATCAGACCGACCTATTTAACTAAGCATGAACAAATTTACTATTGTTATATTGTATTTTATACTTTAAATTAAAATACAAAATAAAACATAGTTATCTTGAAGATATTATGAAAATAAGTTGAAATACCCTTATGAACAATGTTATAAGTTGTTGTCATAAGTTGTTTCAATATGTTCTCTAAAACAAATAAAATCACAAAACTTACGCTAATAGGTAAACTCGAATGAGTCAATGAAAACACATGTTTATGCTCGTTGATATTTTAATTTGTTAGTCTATTTATCATTGGTTGAACTACTTATTTACAAATATTCAAATGAAGTATGCTTTTAAGTAGGCTAATAGGTCAATCAAGCATTTGAAAAGGCTAGGCTCAAGCCTAAAAATAAACCTATGATAGGCTACTGGCCAAACTTAGGCTTTGAATTTTTTACCAGGCCAGACTCAGGCTTGAAAAACCCTAGTTCGGTCCAACCTATTCTCACTCCTACTCATGAAGTATCATAATTTGATATTTAAGTCGATATTAAAAAGACACAATATTTTTTAGCATGCAATAATATCGTGTTATTCCATCTTCAACATTCACACTTTTGCGGTCATAAATACAAAAAATGCAAGTATAATATCAATACTTCTAACAAGTATGATATTGTGTTATAAAAGTATTTATGATTAAATGTAATTACTCTCTTAACAGACCTATATGAATATTCCATGACATATAGTTTTACTTAGACCTATATGGATATTCCATGACATAGTTTAAAAACTCATTAGTATAATCAATAACCATAGACTTATAGACATGAATAAGTCTTTGATGTTTTGGGGTAGTGAGAGTTTACCATTAACATACTCATATATATGTTTGAGTCATTTTTGATAACATATTTCTCTTAACTCAAATATGTTACTTTACATTCATCATTTTTTATATAAAATGTGAGTCTTTGACATGTAAGATTTGTTTTTTAATTTATAACTTATGACACCAAGATGATACCGTTAAAAGATCACCAACACATTATTTATAACTAAATGTGAGGTATGGAATATGGACTAATTTAAATAAACTAATATTCTAAATAGGTGATCTACATGTTAATTGGTGATTAGCACTTATAGCTGATAATCTGGTTACTTATAGTAATTTATAGCTGATTTATCTCAATTCTAAATAATAAACTGTGTATTCTTCTGTTAATATGGTTTAATATGGTCTTGTTTATTTATAAATTATGATCTTTTCATTAATAAGTTTACTTAATAGCCTATGAGTTAATTAACCATAGTATGAAGGAGAATTCCACATAAAGAGTTAAGAAACTTCTGCCTCAAGTTAGGTCTTCAATCATTAGTTTCTTAAATAATTTTTATATTTAGAAACTATATAATCTTCAAATATTCTGATTTGATTCTTCAGACCTTTAAGTCTGCACCACATAGGATTGCATAATATTCCCATAATATTCTGCATTTGATAAATTTTACCTGAATAAATTATAACTGAATTTCATTAATTCAGCTCAGCTCAGGCGCGATGTTGTATGCTCCCTCATAGGACATCTTTAATCGACATGTTTTTCCTGATGTTGAAACACTTCAACTCAACATGTGCTAACATACAATAGGACTTCTTGTTGTACCTGTTCTTCTTAGCAAGATTATCTATCATATTTTACATATTTATGCTACAATAGTTTTTCCAAACATAAATGTCAATCACATAATTCAGAGGATTAACAATCTCCCCCTTTAGCTTATTTTGGCTAAAACTACATAACTATAACTCACATGTTTAAACAATACAAAACTGTTAGCAGTAATCATAAGCTAAAAACATAACGTCACAACATCTTTAATAAGACTTCTTCATGACAGTCCACCATAAATTCTTTCTCTCCCCCTTTTTAGCCATAATATGGCAAAGGCAACATCGAGAGGAAAACCAAGTATGATTTATGTCAGAACATCTTGTTCAACATCTTCTTCATAACAAATATTTTGCACTCCATTAGACTTAACACCATAGAATCACAACTTTAGGATAGTAGGAGAAATTCCTGAAGTTATTTGGTGTATACTCTTAAATGCAGTAACCTCATGATGATTACTTTGGGAGTACATGAGTAGGAAGATGGCAGATACTTTAACGCCCTATTTCCCCATCTATAATTTAAATGCATAAAATCAGAGTGATTCAAATTTTATAAGTAAACAACAAGAAACAGGATGTCACAAGTCACCTTCACAATAAAACTCATGCTTAAGTATTGAAACTATGATACATAACACAATAGGGCAAACCAACGTCATCATCATATAGTTCTCAAAACTCTAACTTCTTCATTAATAATGCAGCGGAAAACATCATAATTATTCAACTATTTCAAATCATCATGAATCCAACAAATATCAAAATAAAAGAAAGTTTACAAATACTCCCAAAATCTTTCAACATAAACAACAATAAAAACAAGCAATCATTCACTATCCCCCCCGGTGTTACGTATCAGAGCATGACACTGACTCGAACTACGCAAGGAAATGCGACTCCAACCGCTAACCTCAATCTCGAACTACTCCGGATTATCTGCACCAGTATAAAGGCAACGATCCAACAAAAGGGGTGAGATATCACAATAATATAATGAAAGGTATAATCATAGGTATACAACAGATATCTCATGTTAAACTTCAGGTTCAACGATTAATAGGCATGAATTCATAATTGATTATCAAACAACACACGATTATCACCATTCGTCAACACACATGCCAAATATACAACCAAACACATTGTTCATCAATCCAAATCAATGTTATGCAATGTGACTAACAACGACACAATGCATGTGGTACCAATTATTCGCAAAATGCCATATGTGGGCAATGGCTATCTTCGTAATGCCAACCGAAGGCAACGGCTATATTTGCAATGTCGATCCTTCGCAACAACAAATCATCTTCGCAAATTATGCAATGCATGTGACACACACATACAACAACAATTTATGCAACTACCGAAAACATCATCATCATACAACAACATAAACAAGGCAGCCGCACTGTTCTTATATCACCTTTGCAAACAAACACAATATTTCGCATTATGACACACATAATCATACGTCAGATGGAATTCCTCTTCTTCAAATACCAAGCCACTAATATTAAAATTATCATTAAAAAAATAGAAAATATTTTTAGATGCAAAACAAAACAAACGGCGCGTCAAACGGACACCCGAGTCAAAAGTTATGATTATTGGGAAGACCAGTAATTCGCCTGGCAAACACTTCCAGTAGCTTGGCCACTTTTTGGCCCTCTCGCCTGGCTTATTCGCCCGGCGAGAAAAATGCTTCGTCCGGCGCTTACCTGCGGTCAGGAAAAAATTGTTGCGTTTTCCTACACAATCAAACCAATCCCAAGTGCGATTTTTGCACCAAAACCACCACAATGAACTTATATACACATCCATAACACATACCAATCATAGAGTCATCAATATATATTATGCACATCGAATTAAAGCACATCATAACACCAATTGTACACAATTTGTCATCAAATTATAAACCTCAAACCTAAAATTCATCTACCCAAGACCTAACATGTGATCCGTCATCTACTCAAAATTATACTCATCATTAGATAGTCTGAACCCCATCCTTACCTTAGGTTTTTGGTTCATTAGCTCTAGCAATGGCTTCTTTTCTTATTCTTCCTCTTTCTCTTTTCTGCCTCTTCCTTCTCTTTTCCACAATTGACCAGAAAACCTATTCTTTCTATTCCTTTTCTACTTAAATAATTATTATATTATTTAACTTAATATAACATAATAAATATCCTATTATTTTACTAATAATAATAATAAAATAATCTCTAGCATTCTCACTACACCTTATGCTTCTACTTATTTAGCCATACACCTCATACCTCAAGCCCAACCGATTCTACACAACACCTTAGCTCTTATGAATTCTAAGACAACTACCCCACATCAAGGCATATAACATCACAAAATTCATAAACAAATACATACACATCATATCATCTAATTACTTCTAATTGAAAATAATTCTAATTAAGTTGGAGCGTTACAACTTTCCTCCACTTAGAATATTTTTGTCCTCAAAAATTACCTGACTCAAACAACATCGGATAAGTCTCTCGCATCTTACTCTCTAACTCCCACATCAAGCTTTCTCTGGCAGTTTCCTGCCAAACCACTTTCACTAAGGCAATCTCCTTGCCTCTTAGCTTCTTCATCTCTCGATCCTTAATTCGTACAGGCACAGTCTTAATAGTCAAATTGCCCCGCACTTGCACATCATCCATATGAATCACATGAGATGGATATGAAATATGTTTTCGGAGTTGCGACACGTGAAACACATCATGTAAATTCGACAAGTTAGGTGGCAAGGCCACCCTATAAGCAACATTTCCTACTCTCTCAGAAATCTGATACGGTCCAATAAACTTAGAAGTAAGCTTCTTTGACTTCAAATCACGACTTACACTGGTCACTGAAGACACTCTCAAGAACACCGATCTCCTTCTTGGAACTCAAGATCCTTCCTTCGCTTATCATGGTAACTCTTTTGCCTACCCTATGAAGCTTTCATCTTATCATGAATTAATTTCGCTTTCTCAGTAGTTTCCCGCACAATCTCTGGCCCCAACACAACTCTTTGACCAGATTCATACCAACACAATGGTGTTCTGCACCTCCGACCATACAATGCTTCGAAAGGTTCCATACAAATACTAGCATGGAAATTATTGTTAAAAGTGAACTCGGTCAATGGTAGAAAACTATCCTACGTACCTCTTTGTTCGAGAACACAAGCCCTCAACAAATATTCCAACGACTGGGTAGTCCTCTCTGGCTGCCCATTTGTCTGTGGGTGATATGTTGAACTGAACTTCAGCTTAGAATCCAACGCCTCTTGCAGACTCTTCCAAAAATCTATGGGTGTTCATTGGTTCGGGTAAATCCGAACCAAACCATAGTGTTTAGATTGGACGTTTTTTCAGTTCGGGCAAGAACCGAACCAAACAAATGAAATCCAATGACAATTGGTTCGGGCATCGAATTTTCAATTTTCTACCCGCAAACCCAACCCAAGCGAACCATAATTAATTATCATAAAAATTACTACCAAATATTCAACTTCAAGAAGAAAAAAAGAGAAATGTCGTATGTAAACAAATATGCTATTTTAATTTGTTATTAGAAAATTGTTAGTGTAATATGGTAACTGAGCATAGAGCTATGAAACACATTCACTATCATACTAACTCAAGTGACTGGCTATAGATTCAAAAGCTTTTATGTTAGATATTTTCCTTGTTAGATATTTTTGAAACTATTAGAGAAAAATTGCTAGTCTAATATTTATAATTGAACACTATTAATATTATTATTTTTTATATTATTATGAAAAATTAATTTCCGTAAATAAGTTAGTTTTTTCAAATATTTTTGCATTTTTTATCTACCCGATTAATCCAACCCAAACCAACCTGTTGTTTCTCGGTTCGGTTCAGTTTGGACTTTATCGCAAAAATATACAAATCCAATCCAAACCAATCAATTTAATTTTAATCGATTTCGGTATTGAATTCTCTCAAAACCGAACCAAACCGACCCGCGAATACCCCTACAAAAATCATACGTGAAACTCTCAGTACTGGAAAACTGATATTAATCTGAATAAAATGAGCCGACTTCGTCAGTATATCAACAATTACCCAAATCACATCATGTCCTCTCGGAGTGTTTGGTTATCCTTCCACAAAATCCATCGATATACTATCTCATTTCCATTCCGGAACATCTAATGAATGCATCAACCTTGCTACCCTTTGATGCTTTACCTTCGACATCTGACAAGTTAAACATGCATATACAAACCGCACAACATATTGTTTCATTCTTGGCCACCAAAATATTTTCTTTAAGTCTTGGTACATTTTAGCAGCTCCTGGATGAATACTCAACTTGCTTCTGTGACCGTCTTCTAAAATCATCTTTTTCATTTTTGTGTCATCAGGAATACCATTTCGGTTGCGGAACCTCAACACACCTTGCACATCTATCTTAAAATCACTATCTTTGGTCTGATCATTCGCAACCATCAAATTCACTAACTTCACATCCAATTATTGAGCTTCTTTGAGGTTATCTAGGAAATCACTGTTAATTTTCAGCATTCCAAACATCACACTCCGGGGTTTCACTTTGCAAACCAAATTCATTTGTCTGAAATGTTCGATCAATTCCAACTCTTTAACCATCATTGCCGACATATGCAAAGTCTTCCGACTCAAAGCATCAGCTACAACATTAGCTTTACCGGGATGGTAATTCAAGCCAAAATCGTAGTCCTTCAACAACTCTAACCATCTTATCTGTTTCATGTTTAATTCCTTCTGGTCAAACAAGTACTTCAAACTTTTGTGGTCACTAAACACTTCAAATCTGGAGCCATAGAGATAATGTCTCCATATCTTCAAAACAAAAACCAATACAACTAATTCTAGATCGTGAATCCTCAACTTCCTTGACGCATATGCTACCACTTTATTATTTTGCATAAGCACACCACCTAAACCCAATTTAGCAGCATCACAATACACAACAAATGATTCTTCAGGATTAGGCAAGATCAAAATCGGAGCCGTTGTCAACCTCTTATTTAGTTCGGTGAAACTTTCTTCACACTGAATATCCCACACAAATGCTATGCCCTTATAAGTCAGCTGAGTTAACGGAAGTTCTAACTTAGAAAAACCTTCAATAAACCTATTGTAATGACCAGCCAATCCCAAAAAGCTTCTAATCTCAGTAATTGACTTCGAAGCTTCCCACTACAACACTGCATCTACTTTTGATGGGTCTACATCAATACCATCACCTGAAATAACATGTCCAAAAAAACTCACCTACTGCAACCAGAATCCACATTTGGATAGCTTCACATACAACTTATTTTCCTTCAACACCTGCAATACAATCCACAAATGTTCGAATGTTCCTCTCTTGACTTGGAGTAAATCAGAATGTCATCGATAAACACCACTACAAATTGATCCAAGTAAGTATAAAAAATACGATTCATATACTCCATAAATACTCCTGGCGCATTAGTAACACCAAAATGTATCACAGAATACTCATAATGTCCATAACGAGTTCTGAAAGCCGTCTTCTAAATATTATCACCTTTAACTCAAATTTGGTGATAGCCCAACCTCAAGTTAATCTTTCTAAACACTTTGGCACCCACCAATTGATCCATCAAGTCGCTTATTCTCGAAAGTGTATACTTGTTTTTAATCATCACTTTGTTAGGCTGCCGATAACCGACACAAAGTCTCATACTACCATGTTTCTTCTTCACTAGCAACACCGGCACTCCCCAAGGCAATATGCATGGTCTCACAAATTTCTTTTCAAGTAGCTCTTTCAACTGCTTCTTCAATTCTTCCAATTAAGATGCCGACATCCTGTATGGTGCCATTGAAACGGGTCTGATACCAGGTACAAGATCAATAGAAAGTTCTACCTCTCTTTCTAGCGGCTCATCTGGAATATCATTTGGAAAACTTTAGGAAAATCCCGCACCACTTGCAACTCATCAATTTCAGCCTGATTCTCCATAGACAAATATGTCATTAAAGAAAACACCATAGGCTCATCTTGCATCAACTTGTTTAACTGCCACGCAAACAAAAATTCAGTTTCCCCTCCTCTTCAGGAGTAGAAAACCTCACTATTTTGTCATAACAATTAATATGAACGTAGTTGTACTCCAACCAGTTCATATCCAAGATTACATCTAAACCATCCAACGACAAACAAACCAGATCAACAGCAAAATCTCTGTCAAATATTGACAAAGGACACTTCAAGCACACTAGAGAAGTAGTTATCGATCCCTTAGCTGGAATCTTAACAACCATTTCTCCATTCATAGAAGACAACTCAAGGTCCAACCTCTTCACACAGTCAGCATCATTAAAATAATGCGTAGCACCAGTATCAAGAATAGTGATTAAAGGAGTACTATTAATGAAACATGTACCTCTTATAAAGCGGTCTCCACCAGATGCCTGCATCCCAACTAGAGCAAACACCTTTCCACTAGTCTGTGCCTTCTTTGATTTCTGACAATGAGTGCTAATATGTCCTTCCTCACCACAGTTGAAACATATCACTTCCTTGTGTGTACAATCTGCTACCTCATGTCCAGTCTTACCATAACGGAAACATCTTTTCACTTTCTCAGTACAAGCATTACTTTTGTGACCAGGTTTCCCACACTTGAAACATACAATACCAGTAGGAGCACCTTCATCACTAGTTCTTTTGCCATCAGCCATTCCCTATTTACCTTTGTCAGCCGGAGCATTGTAAGGCTTCCCATGATACTGTGGTTGCATGTTCCTCTTCTTATTGACGATCTTGTAGAGAGCCTTACTATCCTCCTCAAAAATCCTGCAGCTATTCACCAAGTCATGAAACTTACGGATATGCTGATACCTAATCGCCTTATTGATTTCTGAGAGAAATCCATTCTCAAACTTGATGCACTTCAAAATTTCAGCACTCGCTTCGTTATAATGAGGATAATAGTTCTCCAACTCCAAGAACTTGGAAGCATACTCAGTCACCGACATCTCTCATTGTTTCAGTTCCAGAAACGCTATCTCCTTCTTACCGTAGACATCTTATGGATAGTACTTCACCAGAAACTCCCTGTGAAACACAAGCCAAGTAATAGCCTCACCTACGCCTTCCAGTCTTTGATGAGTGGTTACCCACCAGTCATCAGCTTCTCCTGCTAGCATATGCGTACCAAAATGCACCTTTTGTGCATCAAAACAATCCGTAAGTCGAAAGATTCTTTCAATATCTTTGAGCCATTACCGTGCTCCTTCATGATCATGCTTTCCTCAGAGCGTAGGTGGGTGATTCCTCTGGAAAGTTTCTAGCACACGGGACCCATCGTTCTCGCCAGCATTAGGCTGTTGCTGCTTAGCTTGAGCCATAGCCTCGAAAGCAACAACAATAGCATCATCGTTTCTTCCATCCATCTTTTGTCTTCACCAAAACATCAAACAACGATTAGAAAGATCCAAAGATAGTACTCGACCATTGCTACACTAACTAGTCAACAAAAATGTAAACAAAATTGTTTACCCAATTCGATGACAACAACACCTACTCTGGGGGCTACCAAGCCAGGAAGGAAATCTACTATCAGTAGTACTAGTTTGAAGCTAAACTAATCCTAAGTTTACAACTTCTCTCCTAATCCCTACCCAATGCAACTTATAGCTAGGTCCTCCTTAGATATGGGAAATCACCATTCCACTTTGAATCATCACAATGATGTCTAAGAGTCCCAGTCCCAATTACTATTTCGACGACCTTCCACCTACCTAGAGAACACAATTCTGTACACACAAACAAACCGGAGGACACACTTCCATGACAACCTAGCTAAGTCATAAAATCCAAACTCCACCGTTTTTAACTTTCCTCCTAACTAAGAACACGACTTGGAGTTGCTTACAAGCTTCCTCCAAGAACACAACTCAATCTTACCTACCGATTCCGAGGAGAACAATGACCATCTCATAACCCGGGTGGTTCACACACAAACCAACTCTCCTAGTGAGTGGTGACAGACTCAACCCTAATAATATGAAAGTTACATTTTTGGCTGGTGGTAAAACCTAGGTTACAAAGCTTCTATTTATAACTTATTCCCAACTGAACTTGGGCTACAATTACAACAAATCAGCTGCAATAAATCAGCAAAAACTTCTGCCTCAAGTTAGGTCTTCAATCACTAGTTTCATAAATAATCTCCATATTAAGAAACTGTATAATCTTCAAATATTCTAACTTGATTCTTCATAGGATTGCATAATATTACCAGAATATTCTGCATCTGATCAATTATAACTGAATAAATTATAACTGAATTTTATTAATCCAGTTCAGCTCAAGCGCAATGCCGTATGCTCCCTCATAGGACATCTTTATTCGACATGTTGTTCCAGATGTTGAAACACTTCAACTCAACATGTCCTAACATACATTAGGACTTCTTGCTGCGCTTGTTCTTCTTAGCAAGATTATCTATCCTATTTTACATATTGCTGCTACAATAGTTTTGCCAAACATAAATGTCAATCACATAATTAAGAGAATTAACACCCTTTTTATTTCTTTTGGTTGTTGAAATACTTGTGGGTATGATGAGGAATGCGGTGTCTTCGGGGTCTTTTATGGGTTTCATGATATCAGATTCAATTCATTTCGAGATGCTCCAATTTATGGATGATACAGTGCTTATTTGTGATGGATCGCGAAACAAATTATGGTGTATTAAGGAGATATTGCATGGTTTTGAGTTGGTTTCGGGTTTATGCATTAACTTAAACAAAAGTAAGTTGTATGGCATTCATTTGGATAACAATGTGTTGGATGTGGCTTCAACTTTTTTGACTTGTAAAATAGAGAAGTTATCCTTTGTCTTCTTTGGTATTCCAATCGGTGGAAATCATAGGCGTTAGGAGTTTTGGGCCAGTGTTATTTTAAATATGAAGAAAAGATTAGGGACTTGGAGAGGAAAGCATCTCTCATTGGGAGGTAAAATGACTTTACTAAATTATATGCTTAATAGTATTCCAATCTTTTTGCTTTCTTTCTATAAAGCACCCAAATGTGTGTTGGAGAATATTATTAAGATTCAAATGGATTTTTATGGGGGATGGGAGGAGGAGGATATGTTGGGTTAGTTGGGAATGTATCTGCCGTAGTGTGAAGAATGGAGGTTTAGGAGTGAAGAGTATTGAATTGTTTAATCTTTCTTTATTGAGTAAGTGGAGTTGGAGATTTATTATGGATACGGAGGAGCTTTGGTATGATTTAATTCAATTTCATTATGGTAGGGGGTTTGAGGAGTTATGTAGTAATTATAATGGCAGGGGGATTTTGAAATTTTCTCTTTGGTGGAGGGATGTTCCGAGTATTTGCGACACGAAGTTTTATGGTCAATATTGATTTCTTGATTCTCTTTCTGGTAAGTTGGGGAATGGAGATTTGTTTAGTTTTTGGGATCATTATTGGGTGGGTTCTACACTTTTGAAGATTCTTTTTCCTCGATTGTTTGATGTGTGTGAATCTAATTCTTTAACAGTGACCAATATGGGTAGATGGGGGAGGATGGGTGGGGTTGGTATCAATTCGACGGTGTTGGTGGGTGAGCTTGGAGATGATTGGAATGATTTTATGGATATTTTTAAGGATGTTAATCCGGTTAGGGATGGTGTTGATAGGGTGGTTTGATGGAGGGATGTGAATGGCTTTTCAGTTAAGAATTGTTTTAAGAAATTATATGAATTGAAGATTTCGAGTAGGGTGGACAATGAGAGTAGATTATATGAGATCCATCGTATATGGAAAGCAAAAGTTCCTTGTAAAGTAAAGTTGTTTGGATGGAGATTTACTTTGGATGCATTGCCTACTAGAAGAGAGCTTCGGCATAGAGGGATTATATTGTCGGAGGATGCTTCTTTGTATCCTTTTTGTGGGTTAGAAGAGGAAACTATAGGTCATCTTTTTTTTGGGATGTTCCAAGGTTAGGATGCTTTGGAAGGAGGTTTTTAGTTGATTTGGAGTGGATTTTGAGATGATTTTTGATACGACGGTTATGTTGGGTGTTCTATCCGGGGACGATGTGTTGAAGGTGCTTTCATTGAAAAAGGAAAGTATTATTCATGTGTCTTCTTTTGCTTCTTATGGCTATTGGTTTGTTGGAGTATTTGGGTTAGTCGGAATAATTTATTTTTTAATAATGTTAATTGGAATGTTGCCGACATTAGTCTTTTTGTAAAATTTATTGGTTGGGATTGGATATGCATTTTAGCAAAAGATGGTAGTGATTTTAGTAGGAATTTATGGTTTGCCAACCCATCTTTATATATTGGGTTGTAGTGGTTGATTTTGCTTTGTTTTTATGTTTTTCCTTTGTATTGGGTTGTACCCCTTCTGCTATAATACAAGTGTCTATAAAAAAAAGGTATACATAATATATGATATAAAATATTATTTTTTAATAACAGTAAATATCCATGGCAATATTATTTTAATTTGAATTTATTTATTTATTTTACAACTTATTTTGTCGTTGAAATCATAATAACTATAGTGTTTGTATATACACTTATACAAACACTAGAAAATACAATTATTAAACATTAAATCTAGTGCAGCAACAATAATTTCCTCTACAATCTGCTTCGTACTGCTCTGGAAATAATGAACAAGCGTATGAACACCCTCGGATATCACAGTCTATCTTTGGCGCTATCTCCCAAGTTGGGAGTCCCAACAACATGTTCCTACACATGATCTGGCAGGAGGAGGAGCAGAATCTAGTTCTTCTCCATAAAAAAGAAAACACATTAGAAATTGTGTGTGAATCATAGACATAGAAGTATTGATTAAAGTAAAACCATATACATAGAAATAAAACAAAACATGGTTTCTATTAATAAAAAGAAAATTCATTTGAAAAAATTATAGAACTAGTGTTACCTGATGCTAATACTACAAGAATGCTTAGAATTGCAAAGGTGTAATGGAGATTATTGATGCGAGTAGCCATTTATTTCTTTGTTGAAAGATGGACGATCAATGCCTTTCCAGTCTTATTTATTATGGACAATTTACTTTCTAAATTTATTTAATAATAAAAAAAATCTGATATATTATTTTGTCTGATTTTTTAATTATTCAATTAAGCTAAAAAAATAAAGAGAAAAAAGAAAATTCAATGACAGTTGTAAAATAGTTTCACCCTGTCAACCAATAAAGGGGCATGCATCACTGTAAATTCTAATTTTATAGTTAAAATACTGAAATATTGATTTTTTAGCCATTCTCTAATGGAGAGTTATCATTTTTGAAATTGAGTATTTTATTTTATTAATTTATTTATTTTACTTTTTGGAAACATAAGAATGGTGAATATTTACTTTTTCTTTAAATAGTTTCATAGAGGACTATTTAAATGGCTATTTTAGTAATTTTTTAATGAAGTTATCATTTTTGAAATTGAATATTTTATTTTATTAATTAATTTATTTTATTTTTGGAAACGTGAGAGTGATGGATGAGAGTTATCATTTTTGAAATAAAATATTCTATTTCATAAATTTATTCATTTTATTTTTTATAACGTAAGAGTGATGAATATTTACTTTTTTTTTTTTTAAACTAGTGGGATATCCATGCGTCTACACAGATATTGTTGTGGATTGCGAAATATCCCACAACCCAATTGTTTAAATAAATTATAATTATTATTAATTATTGTTTATTTTACGATAATGGCCATTAATAAGTGTTTAAAACAAAACAAACTAAAAAATTTATCCGAAAAATATATCAAATTAAATAGAATCAGATTTTAATAGTCTTAAAAAATTCTACTTTTAATGTTTATTACTAACTAAAGTTTATATATATATATATATATATATATATATATATATATATATATATATATATATATATATATATATATATATATATATATATATATATATATATATATATATATATATATATATATATATATATATATATATATATATATATATATGGGGACAACTTCTCTACCCATCACAAAAAGTTGGGTAGTGTACCTCCAACCAATCATATGATTCCATCTCATTTAACACATTTAATTATTTGTTAAAATACAATAAATGTTGGTTGTTTTCAAAGAATTTTATAAAGGAGGTAACCTTACCCAACTTTTTGAGTTGGGTAGATAAGAATTCACCTATATATATATATATATATATATATATATATATATATATATATATATATATCACATTTCACATTTATCCTATATGATGGAAAATGGCTCTAATTATTTCTCTATGTTTGTCTGATATTGCATCTATGAACAGTAGCAAGAGAAAAATAACCAGCTAAATAATTATCTTGTTGTTTTATATTTTGGCTCTAAAGACTAAATCACGTTGTATTTTCAATATTTATTCATTGTTATTAAAGATTAAAGTATTTCACTCAACATACAAAAACTGCATATCTATCACCAAAGTTTTTTAAGCTACTATTTTGAACACTGATGATTTAGATGTTCAGTCTAAAAAAGAATAATGTTATTGATTTCAATCTATGTACAAAATAAAATCTTATTTTCAAATATATATACCAGAGCTATCATGGTCAGAACAACAAAAAAAGAGTTACAATTACAGAAAAACAACCAAAGCTTAATTAACATTTTATATGTTAAAAAAAATAATATAAAAGAAGGCACACGGATTTTATATGTCAAACTGATAAGAATAAAGAATATTACCACAATTGATATTATTAAGAAAAATAACATTTACAAATTGGGTTAAATTCAGAATTTGTATAGCTTTTATATATATATATATATATATATATATATATATATATATATATATATATATATATATATATATATATATATATATATATATATATATATATATATATTAATGATTTTAAGTGAAAGAGAGTTGTATTTCAGCAACAACTAAGTATACCAACACATGAATAACTTAGAACAAAAACCGTGAAAGCAAAATTAGTGAACACTAATACATTCTTAATTGTCGGAGGCACGACTTGCTGCCATCTATAAATGACTGTTCGAAAAAAACAGCAACACAAGTTACTTAACTGAAGAAAGATTTGCAAATAAGCAGAAGTAAACAGTTTATACCTTTGGAACCGACAACAATCAATGTTACCAAACAAAGAATATAATGTATCCAAAATACAACCCCTGAAATAACAACGTCAAAATATTAATTGTAGATAGAAAAAAAATAGCAGATTGTGAAAATTCCGATGTGTAATAATGCTAGTGTCATTACGGTGGCTATTTGTCAACATTATATATTAAATTGCATATCACGCAACAACAGTGGTCCAAATTGTGCAACACTATAGTGGCTATTTAGCAATTTTGGGATGTACTAGAAGAATTAAAATTAGAAAAAGAGCCTGAGTTTCGAGCTATTAAGATTCATATATATTCCAAAGTGGTTGTTCAAAATACTTTGAATTTAGGATTTTTTTGTAGTATAATTGAAATGCGATTAATATAAACAAATTCATCAGTTGCTCAAATTGAAATGAGAGGTTTGAGTTGGTTATTTCACGATTCACGTGATCTAGGTCATAATTTGATGCTTTATGAGCGAATTCGTGCTTAAATTGGAGTCTCTACTCTTATAATTGCTAAGTAATTTTTATTTTTATTTTTTCGACTATCTTTTTTTTTTTTAAATAAAAAAACTAAAAGACTTAAATGCACTTTTGGTTCCTGTAAGTTAGCTAGCTTTTGATTTTCGTCTCTGTAAGTTTTTATTTTGGTTTGAGTCACTATATCTTACCTTTTGCTTGAGGTTTAGTCCCTAAAGGCAAAATTCGCAGGAAAATCTGCAAGTTTTCTGCGAATTTTCCTACAAATTTTTCTGCGGATTTTGAATTTAGGGAATAAAACAAACGCGAAAGTGAAATATAGAGACTCATACAAAAAAATCTTTTACAAAGACGATAATAAATAACTAACTAACTTAAAAAAGACCAAAAGTACATTTAAGCTCAACTAAAACTATACAAACTAAATTTATAATAAGTTATTTTCTTATAAGAAAGAAATATGATATGAGGTGGCAAAATAAAATAATTTCATAAATCATATCTAGTCCTTCATGCAAAAAGTTTATTAAAAAATACTCCCTCCGTCCCAAATTATAAGAGAAATTCACTTTTTAGATTCATTGAATAATTAATGTATCTGGTCAATATATAGACCAGATACATTAAATATTCAATGAATCAAAAAAGTGAATTTCTCTTATAATTTGGGACGGAGGGAGTAGATTATAACATTCTTGTTTTCACGAGTGATTCAATTCAAGCCAGTTACACATCACTTGGTTAGATCTGAAACGTAAACAAAGTTTCTCATTGTTTCTAACCATCCAAACAAGATCTTTCCCATCGTCGCTGATTCTCAGAGATCTCAACTTTTTATTTTACTCATCAATGAGTTACCGAAGGTTCGTTCATCCTTAATCCTCTCGATTTTAATAATTTACGAATTACAATGCACGATTCCGCGATTTTGTGTAATTTACTATTAGGTTGATGTGCATTTTCTTTCAATTTGACAATTTTGTGATTGTGAATATGCTTTTGGGTTGGTTTTAGGTTTAGATGATGATTGATTCGATTATAAGACGATTTCAACATAAAATAAATTGATATAATCTGTCCAGTAAAAATCTGAAATGTACTTTGAAATTTGAAAGTGTGAAATCTCAGAATTGGGGAATATTCATTAGCGAAATCTAGAAAGCAAAATCCACAGAGTCTCGCAATCCCTACGCGAGCAAAGAAGGGAAGGATAACATTCTCAAGTGTGAAATCTTATTTGCTTAATGCTTAATGATAGCTTAAATTGTATTTGTTTGCCATGTTATGAATGAGCTATGGTCTTGAGACTATCTATGTTACTACTTACTACATCAAATAGTAGATACCAAAAATACATTGTGGTTTTATATAAAAGATATAAAGTTAGTCCACAAATAAAAATGTTGTTTTTGAATTTTTCGAAGAGCAGAGAGCTTTCAGATGTGATGCAATTATTTTAAATGTCTCGGTGTTAATTTCCTCAGTGCCTTGTTATTCAGTTTTTAAATCATATAAGATCTTTAACTTGTTGTTGATATTGATTCCAGATGTATTAAACGATATTAGAATTAAATAAAAAATGTTTCAAGATGAAAATCAGGATAAACATTTCATGTCAAATTTCTTGTTAGATACTTTGTTAGTCATGCTTTATGTCTTGATTTTATATACTTTGCTATCCTTTTTTTAAGCCCTTGTTTTATATCCTTAAACCTTTTTTGTAGAGTTATTTAAATTTCATATTGATATTGTTTTGTTTTCTGCAAACTTTGTTTGTCTTGAGTGACACATGTACAATGGAACTATTGCTTAAGGGAATCTGTAGAATCTATTATCTGGGGGAGTTAGTAGAGGAAAATTCATTGGTTTAGTCTGTCAGTAACAGGTTATAGAAAATTGTTTGTGAAAATATGGTGTAAGCTATCATATGCCATGAAATTAGATAGCTTCTTTTCTTATATGGAATTCAAACCATTGAGAGCCTGTCTGAGTTAAAAGTGTACAGATGATTTTCATTTTTTTTCCAATTGTCTTTGCCATCTTTTAGAAGATTTCATTTTTTTTATTCTAGTTATTTTTTTCCAGAAAATGGTGATCTCTTATTGTATTTTAAGTCTTAATCTGTTTGATTTTCAAATACAGAGACAATAGGTCGTCCAGATCATCACTTTTAGATGGTCTTGATAGTCTAGAGGAGGGTGGTTTAAGGGCTTCTTCTTCTTACTCCCCTGAAATAAATGAGCGCGATAATGATAAAGCCATAGATACTCTCCACGACAGAGTTTCTTTTCTAAAGCAAGTAAGATTTGTTTATTCAAATATTAGTTCTCTTGTATGTATCAATTAATTATTTAATTTCTTCTCCTGACATCAGGCTTTATGAATTATTGCTTATTAAATCTACAATAGTCTTTTTTTGACGGTAATTATATCTATAACATGGAAAGTTCGGTTAGTATTGGAATTATTATTTGCCATGAGGAGGTCGAGACTTATAATGTTTACTTAATCAACAGTTAACAGGTGATATACATGAGGAGGTCGAGAGTCATAACAGCATGCTTGATCGGGTGGTATGTAAATTACATACTTTGCCTGATTCTATGAAAAAATTTTCTATGTTCTGATTAGATTCCTTTGTAAATTAGGGTAACAAAATGGATGGATCAAGGGGTATGATGTTGGGAACCATGGATAGATTCAAGAAGGTACCATTTTTACCTTTGAATGCGCCTCATTATGTTTGCTTTTACCTATCACATTATTGGAAAATGATTTAGTGTATGGAAACTGAATTTTGTAGGTTTTTGAGAAGAAATCAACGAGGAAAACATGCTCACTTGTGGGATATTTCGCACTTGGCTTCATATTCATATACTATCTTATTAGGTAAGATGATTTGATATTCCTTTCACTTTTTGTCTTTTGATCATGTTCACTGGAATGGAAGCACTTGTAGTGAATAAAAACATAGGTTAGATTTGATATTTAGAACGCACTGATGCAAACTCGCATGTGCTTTGCAGGATGCTTGGATATTTTACACTAGGATGAAGCCTGTTATATTAAGCTAGCTAGATTGCAGAAAGGATGTTTCAAGTAAAATTTTGTTCCTATGCTGTAAAATGTTCGAACCATTGGGATGTGGTTTGAAACCCGGTTGGGAAAAATTGTGATATTTGAAACTTACTGCATAGGTGAAGCTTAACAAACGTATATTGTTTACTTTCCCTCCTGTCCTGGTCCCGTATAATTTTTTTTTCACAAGGGACACTACAGCTTTGAATTCTTTTGTTAGGTAAATTCTAGATAGTACGAAATCGTATATTTCTTGGGTGAGCATAATGAAACTAACACTTACCAACTAGGATGCCAATTTTCATCCTTATGTTGGGATATTCACTGCAACATTAAGAGACCTACAGACAGGGAATTTTTCTGCTGGGGAGAAAGTCTAGAAATTGCCTGCAGGTAATCTGCCAAATCACGGGTTAAGTTTGATTGGTTTCAGGCCCAATATGACCCAATTTACCAACACTCGCCCACCCAAGAAAATGACATATCGGGAGTTTCTCTTTCCACCCTTATGGTGTGGAATGTACCTCTAAAAATCCTAGAATTTAGGTTTTATCGGAGATACATCTCCGAATGCACCAAATCTCCCTTTTTACATTTTTCTGAGGTTAATTCAGAGATGTATCTTCGAAAATACACCTGATGTATCTTCAAAAACTGTTTTTGAGGGAGTTCAGTGCATCTACTTTAACAGTCTTGCCCAAAATGAACTGTCAATGGTTTATAATCAACTTTCTTTTGCTTGGTTCTCTGATGGCCAGTTCAGCTAGGTCTTGGTTTGGGAAGAGTTTTGCCTTCTGCATCACTTTTGACAAAATAGTTAACACCTTCATAACTGCATCTGGTGGTAATACATCGTCTGCAATCTTACCACTAACACAAATCACCAAGTGAAGCAAATAGAAGATATAGATAGTTGCTCCAAATGGAAACAAACAACGCATGCTTCATACGAAAATAAACAATCCTTGCATACTTCAGACTATTAAAACGATGCTAACATATTAGACCTCATTCTTTCTCTGTCATGTTTTTGTCATGATTCATAGGTACAATATGTGCTGGAAAAAAAAATTACAAGAACAATATTATTTCATCATGTTTCTGTCATGATTCATAGGTACAATATGTGCTGGAAAAAAAATACAATAACAATATTATTTCATCAGGTGTATTTTTAGAGATAAATCTCCGAATTAATTTTAATTTTTTTTTAAAGATTTATCTCCGAATTAAATTTTAGCAAAAAAATAAAAATTGATGGTATGAAGATGTATTTCCAAATACATAAGACATTTTAGAAATATCGCACGGACTTGAGAGAAGGTATAAGGATGCAAAATGAAATTCTCTGACATTTCACGTTTGGTTTCATTCTGGTATGCTGTAGGTTAAACCATATAGCCTAACACAAACTAATACAACAAATATTTACATATTGGAAAATTGTATCACAGCAAATTTTAATATGTAATACTCTTTCTAAATCCTAAAAGCCTAACACAAACTAATACAACAAATATTTACATATTTTGGAAAATTGTATCGCTGCAAATTTTAATATATAATACTCTTTCTAAATCGTAAGAGTAGAGTCTTTTGAAATATTTAGGGAGTTTTTCTTTCCAGCCTTATGTATTCTCCCCCTTGCACTGTAAAAAATCTCAAATGCCCTTAGCTTATGGAGATGCATCATCGGCCGCATCTTTTCCATAGACATTTTAGACGGAATTGTTGAGAAATTTTTGTTCTGTTTAAATTTGGTTTGAAGATGCATCTCTATACGTATAAAAGGTTGATTCAGAGATGCATCTCTGTAATCTCCCTTAGTTCATTAATCTACGAGCTTTTCAAAGATGCTTCTCCGGTATATGCTCTGTTAGTTCAAAACAACACCAGGCAGAATGGAAACCCAACATAAATTAACATCAAATTAAACATTTCATTGATAAACATTACATAAATTTAATATTACATGTCATTATAAACGAGTGGTTCAGGACGTTGTAACATCCTTATAATATTTTCAGCTGATCTTTGAATTGTCAGATCTACTTCAATCAGACCATTTGTTAAGTAACGGTAAAAGGTACTCCACATAACCTTTAAATAATCACTTGTCTTTGATTCAAGCATAGTGAACCATATTTTCCCTTCGTTGTCAATGAATGATGAACAATACTCGAGCTTGAACACTATTCAATTTTCTGGATATCGCATCAGAGTCTTCAGTTTGAATATCAGATCAACGAGAAATATGTCCTCAAAGATCCTAAACTGAAGTGGAGGATTTACACCATTGAAATACACAAATGCAAGATGGGAGATAGTTGTTCATTATGAGATTTGTAAAAAAAAATGGAATGAGATACCCTATTTATAGAAGGTGTATAACAATAGGGACCTTACAAATCATATCTTATCTTCAGGAAAAACTTTGGAAATACATCTCCGGATGTGTCTTTTTTCTCTAAAAAAATAAGGGTTTATCCAGAGATGCACGTTTGTATAATCATCTGTTTTGTTCTGTTTTTTAAAATTACAAGGTGTGTTTGGAGATGCATCTCCAAATCCACCCAAAAACTATGCAGAACAGAACCAATTGATTATGCAGCGCCAATTTTCATAACACAAAAAATATCCAAAAAATACCATCCAACTTTATAACAGTATGCAGTGCGTTACATACAAAAAACGTGTTACATTGTTAGATTACAACTAAAATGCATCAAAACATATGTTACAGCCTAAATCTATTAGTGGTTCATTCTTCGATCTTTTCTTATTTGCTTCTCCTTCAATGCCGCTCAACTTGGTGAACTTTTCCATCCTTTCTAAAAAGTGATCCGATCAAGTTTCAGCATCTTGGGTGAAATGTGTTGTCCACTCCAGTGATGTCTTTAGTATAAGATATCCCGGTTTCAAATATACCTGAACAAAATGTTGTGTTTTTTATAGTGAGCCTATACGCATGATGCGTTCAGATGAATTTTGAGGTGGTTTACTCCTAAGTGGAAAGAATGTTTCAGAGAAACCATATCGTATTAAAACAATACACACCCTATCATAACCACTTGCTAAAGGTATCCTATTTTCAGGAAACGCGTCCATTTATCAAACGGAGTTGGGCCATTAAGACAAGGAACTAGAGCATTGATAATTGCATTATATTTTTCTTTGTTCCCATATAGTGTTGTACGCATTTTCATCTCTTGTATAAGATGAAGACAGACAAATTGGTAGTCGTTCTTCCCTTACCGAGCAAACTCGAAACAACTCTAAAACCACAGTTGTAGCCACCTTCACCGCTTACAATCCGCTCAATGTATTTGTGCATAAAAAGAGACATCTTTTCAATGTGTTTGATTTTTGGTAATGGTGAAGAGGGAGATGGTTTGCTAATGCAAGCACCTTTGAAAACACTCTTTAGGGATTTTGGAGTCGGAGAATCTGGAAAGTGTAACATGTTCAATAAGTGCAAGCTTCATCTTCTTTGAAAGTAAACAAGCACAAGGAAGACCAAAAATCTTCCTAAGTGTACATCTACACTTTGAGCTATCTGAACCTGTTTTATCCTCTCGCTTGGCTTCGTAAAAAATAAAATTCAATTTCTTTTGAGATACGTTGTCAACCAACTGTGAACAAATGATGTTTTCTTTGAATCGGTATCCTAACATAGTAATGCTCCAACCAAAAGATGTATGTAATTCATTATGTTTGTTTTGGAGCATTTGGTTCACAATGTCCCAATCTTGACAAAAGTTATCTTTATTGTTTCCCAACCAATTCTTCAGTCTAGCATGTGCAGATTCAACTTTGTTTGTTATTGTATTGCCTTAGTGTTGAACCTGATCGGTCCATGTACAAATAATATTCTCTTTTACCTGATCCATAATTGTTCCCTCAATATATTTTAGAAAATCTGGATACATTGCACACACACTCCTGAAATATAGAACAAATTCGACATATAATTCTTTCGTGGAAGAATTTATTATACCATTCCATGCATCCATGATTATTTTCACCACCACACCAGGTTTGACCATTTTTCCATCTTCACCTTTGATGTTTTTGGTTCAAACCACATGTTTTACTCGACTTCTCACATTTTTGGTTATGTGATACTTACAAAGTAATGCGGATGATGTCATACAATATCAACATTTTTTTAGAGACTTGATACATGATGTCATGTATCACTAGATCTAATTGTTTTGTAATGAAAGACATCATCCTTACCATTGGCTCCTCAAGTGGAATAATCATTTTAACTCCAGAAACAATCCTTGGCATTTTTATTAATTATGAAGGTTCATCTGATTGTTGTTGGCCTGACCTCCTTGTAGATGATGGTGAAGGTTGATAATTGTTGCTAAAGTTCATTTTAGACCTCAGGTGCATACGCCAAACATAGTTAGTAACATATAATTATAAATTTCGAGTGGTATTAGAAGTAGTTTCCTCAAGACGTGTCAAATTTGTTGTAGAATTGTATAGGTTTAACCAAGATTCAAACGACAAATCTCAATAAAGACTCCCCTTTTTCTTGTAATGATTTTAGTAAAGGATGAACACTTTCACTCAATTGTGAGTTTTGTAATTACTCCAAAGAATGTTATGTACATATGATAATAATTGAACTACTACCTTAACAAATGCATACAAATAAAGTACAATGAAGAAGATAAAGTGCGTTAAATAACTTGATTGACGGGATGTTCTTTAAAATTTACTAATTAATGTATTTATAGGAGAAATTATCCTATTGGACATAACATCATGATGACAAAAATTGCTACCTCATTTGACTATTAACGAGGGGGAGTGCATGATTTCTCCCTCCATTTTTGAGAAACGTAAGTCCCTATGTTTCGTTGTTGTCTTTTTGCTTCTCAACATGTTTTCTTGACCCCTTCCATGGATGTGTAACCTTCTGAACTCGTGATTCCACTATCTTCTCCCTCTTCGATTAGTGACATTGCTGTTTTAAATGTGGTTATAAAACCTAATTATTCAATACTTTTGTGCTTTTGACTAAACATATATAGTTTCGACGACCACAATAGATTTCAGTAGATTTAAAAAATTCCGTTGACTCATAATCATCTATATTTGTACTCGTGTGATCTCATGATCGCCGTACTCGGTGATCCTACCTCAATTGAAGGATCACCAACTATCGCAAAAATTATCGCATAATTCTGATCGACATTTTAATTATTATTATTATTATTATTATTTTAGGTGTAAATAAAACTTCATTTTTTTAATATTTTAAATTTATATTAACATACTCAATTTTAGTATTTCCAAAAAACCTCATTACCTTGATGCATACTCTCTAACTAATACCATACGCTGTATCTAAGCAAAAGTTTGGTTGATGAAATTGTAATCATGGCATCCATAGTTAAAATATAACAAATATCAAGTATAGTCTCAAGTTAATCATTCATTATAATGAAAGCTAGCACAAGAGCAATTATAATGAAAGCTAGCACAAGAGCAAGTATAATAGAGGAAAACTATTATCTATAGATATATCATTGCCACAATCGAAGCAGCACTATATATATTATCAGAAGAAATACAGTAGAAAAGTAATTAGAGAAAAAGGAACCATAAAACTAAACCTATACCCCTGCCTGGCTCTATTCTGTATGCCATGTGTTTTCCTATCTAAACAATCATTTGTTATTGTTTTTCAAATCTTATTTATCCAAAAGAGTTTGAATAGTAAAGTTACAATGCAACCCTTGGCCTTCAGAAATCTTTGTCAACAATTAGGGTTCCAAGTTTGTTGAGCAGCAAAGATAAAGTGGTGCTGTTTTCTTCTCTTCATTCTTGAAAGAGCAACTCAGAGAGAGTTTACCAACTAGAACAAGAGAGAAGATAGATATGAAGTGGAAGAGATTTGTTTATATATATAAGGGATTCATTTTTGTCCGTGCGGCATGTTTCGGCAAACCAAATGCGTGGTTTGGCCGGTGATCACCCTTTCTTGACTTACGCTTTGTCCACATTTCCTCGGTAAGATACAAAGCTCTCCATTTTTTCTCTTATCTTAAAATTTTGTACCATTATTTTCTTTGGTTCACATGCTATCTTTTGTGATGAGAATAATGTTTACAATATGATGCTGATGGATTTTTTTATGCAGTTTTTAGCCGGTCATATCTTACAAAAATAATGTCAAATACAACATCATCTAAAGGATGTCTCTTTACTAGTCTTTCTAGGATTACTATCTTAGGATTAACTAATTATTATAGGTAAATTTGCTGATTTTTTTTGGTTGGTAGGATATCAGTTTCTTTAGATGAAATTTATTTAAAAATTTTAATTTTAAAATAAATTAATATAAACAAATGACATATTATTTAAAGATTAGATGATTGTTTCTACATGAACCGGCCTGGGAGGAGAGCTTGTCCATTATCGCGATGAGTTATAAGCTAAATTTTTTATTGGATTTAATCGATCTCGTCCCAAACTTGATCCAATTATAAGGAGTCCAATGTAGTCATAAAATCCAAAGAACAAAGATATTTATGATGAGAGTGGCGTTTGAATGATAAAATATCTATCTCAATTTCAATATCAGGTGTTGAGCATAAAGTTTGACATGTTAAGCAAACATAGACCCACTCTAGAAAGCACTTGATATGGGTAGGAAACTAAAGCTGAGTGGTCACATAACATAATGAATCATATATTGGCAATTTTTGTCCTAGATGACTATGATTGGAGCGGAGGGATGAGAGCCTTTAGAAGTCCTAGTAAGACCCCTGTATAAATGACCACAAACATCAAATCAAGATTCACTTTCTCGAAAATCTAAAACATGACTCACTGCCTCATTTACTCACTAGCATGGGTGTCAGAGTGCTTTGTAGGTACCACTCCCATCAGTCATCCAAATTGGAAAAAAAAATTTCATAGACGAAGCTTCACTAGACGTTATCATCTTATCGATTTTCATCCCACTGTTGGGATATTTTAGTTCGGACAAGATTATTGGTGTCATCAGTCAGAATCATTGTACAAGGAATTCTCTTATCTATAACAATAAGATAACACTCTGTGGTGGCGCATGGGGTCCCAACAATTGCCTCCAAATCAGGTGGATGTTGGACCAGTGGAAATATACGAATATCGTGGGAGGAAGAACTGAAACCACCTCACCATTGCTGGGAACATCTATTGGTAAGCTCACTTTTTACCAACACAATAGAAAACTTCTTTCAACGTTTCTTCGTCGACAATTTCCATTCATCTTCTGAGAGTTATTGTTTCCTCTCACTAGAAAGTGCATTTCTACTTGTACTATGAAGGAAACTTGCAATGCTTTGATGGAACAATCACAGGACACCTCAAAAATGTAAAAATCCTATTAACATTCGAAATAAGCCACGAGATGAAAATAATTAGGATAAAATTACTAATCATTGTGCGACTCCATCTACATCTGTATCCTCGAACACCCTTTATTGGTGATCTTTCACTACTACGAAAAGCATATTTGACCACGGTTGGGAAAAGGATATTACCATAGGAAAAGGATACCACCACAGACTGGAACCCGTGGTGAAAACAAAATAGCACTTTATGTATCACCACTATTTCTTATAACAATTGTAGTAAAAGATAGAGGTCATAGGTTCGATTCCCAGGTCAGCATTTTGGTTGTTTTCTCAACTTTTCACCACAGTTGTTCCTTCTAACCGCAGTGAAAGACTCATCGCACAACTTTTCACTACAATTGTATCTTTCAACCGTGGTAATATGTTCATTTGAGTTTATTATAACTTATGCGGAAAGCTTATTTCACTAACTACTCACTAAACATATGACTTTTCAATCTAATATAAAAATTAATAATTTGACAAATTAAGTTATATTAGAATAACAAGCTACAAGATTAACCTTTAAATGACCTATGTAGTTTGAGTTATTATGAAAATATTGAGAGTGTATCCATATTACAAGTTGCAGAATTACACTCTCTTCTCTAATCTCATTCAACTAGTCAATTGACTTTCCTCTTACCTTTCTCAATCCTACACATAATCAAAAAATATTACTTTAATGATACAACTCTACAACTTTAAATCACTAAACATACTTGGCAAATACAAGTATACAAATATGCATGCAAAATATAGACTCCTAATAATATTAGGGTTAAATATAAAAAAAACTCCTGTAATATAGGCGAAATTTGGTTTTTCCTTTGTAAATTTTTTTCCGAACTCCCCCTTGAAATATAAAAACACTATGTCTTTTGTCCCCTAAGTGTAAAGTTTATCCCCTATAATATTTTTTTGTTTGATTTCTCCCCCAGATTTAGTGTTTAATTTGCACGTTTAGGGGGTAATCCAAAAAAAAAAAATTACAGAGGAAAAGTAAAAAAAAAATTACGAGGGGAGTAAATTAAATTTCGCCTATATTTCATGGGTGAAAAGTGGTATTAATCCATCATGCATGCATCCTGTTCTAATCTAAAAATAAAATCTCTAAATCCTAATTGCATAAATCCTTACCTAACATATAAGGAACGAGACAAGGATAATCCACCTTTTTTCTATGGAGAAGAAGATGAATAATAATGATAAATGATTTTAGCTTTACTTCTCACATTTATTTCTCTCTTCTACATATTTTTATTTCTTCTTCTTTCTTTCTTTTTTCTTTTTACTGATTTTTATTTTTGTGTTTGCGTGTTTGTTTTCTTACTTATCTAAGTGTAGTGGATGTGTGAGGCCGCTAAATTCATTAAGTTTAATTGTTTCTCTAAAATTACAAAGTGTACTCCTTAGTCCTTACATCCCTATTAAGTTTATAAATTCATATAAGGTGCAACCTATTTTTGAGCTTAGATTGCTAAGTGTACTTCCCATTTTCTCGTACACCCCTCCTAATTTAATTTTATTTCTAGTGATAAGTCTTAAAGAGGATAGATGGTCTTGGTAGCATGATCTAACTAGTGAGATTTTTTATACATTAACTTATAAGAAGTTATTTATTAGATCTCATAAGGTTGATTTTCTCTCAGAAAACAAGATTAGGATCTTGTCCCTTTAATCATTGTTGGGCCTTAGTCTTCAATTTTGTACTTGTCATTTTTTCCTTAATGAATTTAAGCAATTCTCGTATTAATTTATTAAAATATACTCTTTTTTCCAAAATAAGGAAGGCTAACCCCTAAAAAGATAAACAACTACACTACAACACTCCTCATAAGGGAGTTACAACTAATGTTAGCAACATAAGCGTCAAAGATTTCCTCAGAACAATCAAGAAAGACACTCATATAATGCACACTTGAGGTCTCTATCTTTGAAATCCCACCGCACAGGCATTGGCCTCCCGGTATATATATGCTTCACCCTGTACTCAACCATTTTGCTTAAGCAATTCCTTATGTTGTACAACAAACTCGAGCCCTAATGCAGCTGATCCTTGTTATAGCATAACGGATGAGAAATCTCCATATAATATGATTGAATCTCCACATGATTATGCCTTTTATCTTGAGCTAATTTGATACCTTCCCACACACCCCATAATTCAACAGTTAACACTGAACACTTGCCAAGATTCTTCGCAAAACCCACCATCCAATCTCCCATATTACTTATGAGAACTCCACGACAACCAGTAACTCCTGAATTGAGCACTATCCCATCGGTGTTTAGAGTCACCCAACGACAGATTCCACTTAACCTACAGTGAAGTCGTCTACTTTATCAAACTCTTATTAATTAACATAGTGTCATTCTCGTACTGTTTTACCTGTCCAAGAATAGAGATCATCAGGCTGTGAGTGTGTGTGTATATATATATATCTTTTTGCGATAAAACAAGTGTTAAGATTTTTTGGAAAATGAGCTGACCATGTGCTAGATGTGTTGCCGTTCTGTCAGAATATCATATGAAATACATATAAGGGCCTATAGTTTGGACTGTTTGAGAGAGGTGGCGATGATGCGGTTTCCCTAGCACATTCCATTATTACTGACGCACATAATGCCTTGGGTTACCGGCAGCAGAAGAGGAGCCATGGGGTTTAGGATTATGCATACGTAGTAAGTTGTTCATTTTTATGTATTTTCCAGATGTTTTACTAGTATTGTCTTTACTTTAAAAACTATGTTTGTTATATTTTGAGATGTTTTTTAATTAATGCATTACCTTATTTTGAGACGTTAATGTTTGAATCAAATTATGGATTATGTCACTGTTAGTCATATTAAATTGACCTCGGATAAAAAAAAAATATAAACTTAGACAATATTTCTATCCACAATGCATGCAGGGAAGATTTTAGAGATGCATATCTGAAACAATTATTTTTGGAGATGCATTTCTGAATTCACCTCAGAAATATTTAAAGATGCATCTCGGAATCAAATTTTGACAAAAATAATTTATAAAGTATTCGAAGATATATTTCTAAATATTTTAAAATGCATTTTTGAGTTTTCAAAAGTGTAAGTCATATTATATGAATGAGAAAAGAAATTGCCAAGGGCATGAAAACGACGTGCTCTCCACCTGGCAACTTGCAAGCTATGCTACCCCACAAAACCCTAATTTTCAATACCCTCCAAAAGAAGTGCGTTTCTTGTACATGAAAAAGTAAAGCTTGTTGTAACTTGTGTTTTCATGTTGCCATTGTGACGATAATATATAATTTCATAAACAAAAAAGAAAAGAAGAAAACCATAGTCAAAGAGTAAAGTACATAAAAAGGTATAATCGTACCCAATAAATTATTTGGGTGGGTACCAACCTCACTGTAAGCGATTTAACATTGTTTTTATGAAGGTCTATTTTAGCAAGTTTTAACTACAAAATAGTTAAATACAATTTAAGGTGCATGTTGATAGAATAGACCTTCATAGAAATAAGTGGGTGTATTATAGCAAACGTGTGTTTTAGTAAGTTTTAACTAAAAAAATACTTAAATACAACATAAGGTGCATGTTGCTAAAATAGACCTTCATAAAAACAAGTAGGTCTATCGTAACAAAATCATATATATATATATATATATATATATATATATATATATATATATATATATATATATATATATATATATATATATATATATATATATATATATATATATATATATATATATATATATATATATATATATATATATATAAAAATAAACTTCATGAATATTTATTTAGGTACTCCAAAATATATTTCAAAAATTTACTAGTTATAACGTACCATACACTCGCCATGGCTTAAAATAGCCGTCTACAATAAACTTTGTCTTCATATCTTTTTAAATTCATGTTTTATATAATTTGTTTTGTTCTTTGTTCTTAAATACATGATTTTAGATTTATTTATTTCTCTTATTGCAATAAATAATTTAAATAAATTTATAATTGATATTAATTTAAATTTTTCAAAACGATAAGTAAATAGAAATATTCTTTTTTAAATGTGACAAATATTAAGTAACGAATGTAGTATTGAATAAAGAAATAATTTAGTCTTCAAACTCTCAATTTTTTTTATCAATTCAGTTTTTAAACTATTTAAACCAATTAAATATTTTTAAACTATTTTTCATTCACCTATTTAATCCATGAACAACTTAGGGTCTGTTTTGTAAAAATAGCGGTTGCCTGATAAGTTAGCTGATAATTTATAGTAAATGGCTGATGGCTGATGACTGATAGTTTATAATTTATAGCTGATGGTTGAAACTGATAGCTAATAAGCTAATTGAATTGTTTGATAAAATTAACGGTTTAACTAACTTATAAATGTAAAATGACATAAAAATTATTTAATATATAATTATTTCATTTTAAATTAAAATAAATTATAAAGAATAAAAGTGAATTTTTGTTAAAATAATAAGGATAAAAAAGGAAGAAAAAAATGATAAGCTATAAGCTATAAGCTAAAATGCTATTTGAAAAAGCGTATGAAAAATAAGCTACAAACTAGCAAAATAAGCTATAAGTTCGTAATGACAAAACCGTTACCAAACGGGTCTAAATTGTCATTTGAGCTTATAAATTATAAACCATAAGATATAAGCTCAAAAATCTGTCTTACCAAGCAGATTCTAAATTGAGAGACAAAATAGTTGGAGGAAAGCATAATTTAGACTTGGTTAATTTTCAGAAGTTAGAGATTATATTGATAAAATAGGGCAAAATACTCTTTTTGGTCCCTTAATTATATCATTGGGTTCAGATTGGTCCCTTAATTTTTTTCGTGTCACTTTGGTCCCTTAACTTTCAAAATGTTTCATTTTAGTCCTTTTTATCTAATTAGCGACGGAAAAACTTTGAAAAATGGTCTCTAAATCTGTCGCTAATTAGACAAAAAGGACTAAAAGGAAACGTTTTAAAAGTTAAGGGATCAATGTGACACGAAAAAAATTAAAGGGACCAATCTGAACCCAAGGATATAGTTAAGGGACCAAAATGAATATTTTGCCATAAAATACTGATGACTTAAAGATTAATTGACTGTTTATTTATCTATTATTGTTGTTTTAGAAACTATTCATTTAATCAAAATTTTGTTTTTGTTTTAATAGAAATTCTTTTAATGTCAAATTATCATCATAAATCGAAAGATATTGTTTCGATTTAGTGCATGTTTGGTTTGATTTTTGAAAAGGCCAAAAGTAATTCTAGAGGTGTAGAATTGATTCTGGGTAATTTTAAGATGTTTGGTTATGAAAAAGTAGAATTGAATCTGTCTCCAGAATTGATTCTACTTGAAGCTAGAATTTTTAGCTTCTGCCTCCAGAATGGATTCTATTTGATTTTTACACTGTAATTTATAATTCAACTCACTTTTACATAAATGTATCCAAACATAAATCAATTCTGTTAAACTCAATTCTGATATAATCAATTCTGCCAAACTCAATTCTGTTCACCGTCAATCCAAACACACCCTTAGACTAGATAAGATTCTCATATCAGATGGATGGTAGGAATTCTGGGAAATGGTTGAAGGATAGAAAAACACTTAGAAAGGGGGGGGGGGGGGGTTTGAATAAGTGTAGCTTTAAAACTTGTAAGATAAAAACTATTTGCACAATGATTTTTATCCTGGTTCGTTGTTAACTAAACTACTCCAGTCCACTCCTTTGGAGTGATTTACCTCACCTGAGGATTTAATCCACTAATCACACTTGATTACAATGGTTTTCCACTTAGAAACACTCTAAGTCTTCTAGAGTATCCTGATCACAACCTGATCACTCTAGGAACAAACTGCTTAGACAACTTCTAAGACTTGCTAGAGTATACTGATCAACAACCTGATCACTCTAGAACTTACAACTTAATGTAAACAAATTCTTTTAAGAGTTACAATGCTTCTTATAAAGCTATTATCACAACTGTGATTTTCTCTTAAGTTTAAGCTTAAATCTCACTAAGATATTACAACAGCAATGTAGTGAGCTTGATGATGAAGTTTGAGAGCTTTTGATTTGAACAGCGTTTCTGCAAGTTGGTTCAGAGTTTGTAATTCGTTCGTTAACATTTGCTTCTCATCAGAACTTCATATTTATAGGCACTTGAGAAGATGACCGTTGGGAGAATTTAATGCTTTGCGTAATCCGTACAGCATTGCATTTAATGTTTCACTCTTTTGTCAACTACCTCGAGCCTTGTTTCCGCTGTGTCTACTGACGTTGCCTTTAATAGCTTCTAACGTTCCTTTTGTCAGTCAGCGTAGCCTGCCAGTCTAGTACTTGCTTCTGATATGATGTTTGTGTAAACAACGTTTGAATATCATCAGAGTCAAACAGCTAGGTGCAGAGCATCTTCTTGTTTTCTGACCTTGAAGTGCTTCTGAGCGTGATACCATGAGAACTTCAGTGCTTCTGCTTCTGATCTCAATTTCTTCTGATGCTTCCATATACCCATGTTCTGATTCTGCTTGACCATCTTCTGATGTCTTGCCAGACCACGTTCTGATGTTGCATGCTGAACCTTCTGAGTCAGTGCTTCTTGCGCTGATTTTGTGCATACTCTTTGTATAATTCCTGAAACGGAAATTGCATAGTATTAGAGTACCACATTATTTCATACAAAATTCATATGCTTGTTATCATCAAAACTAAGAATATTGATTAGAACAAATCTTGTTCTAACAATGGTGTCTTAGTGGATTTTTTCTAGAAATGTCCTTGATCAATGTCATGTCATCCTTCATATGCTAATAAGCTATATGGGCTTAAATATTTTAGATTTAATAATTTTTGACTTGATCATAGTAATATTTGTGAGGCGGTACAATCTACTTGGACTAATTTCTTCTGTTGGAAAGTATTTTTTCTTAAAGAAAAGCTTAAATTTTTCATAGGTGTGTTGGAAGTGTGGAGTAAGACGGGATTTGTAAGTTGAACTTTTAAATTGACATTCTTAGGGGGAAGGTTAGTTCCCTATATGTTATGGAGGATCGTGGCTTCAACTAATAAGTGGAGATTATTAAGAGGTCTCAAGCCATTATGGATATAACTCCTTGCTTAGGATTAAAGACCCACAATAGTTTGAAAGGTATAAGGCCAAATGAATTAAAAAAGATTATGTCAAGTCATATTTTTTTCCATGCTTGTATCAAAAGTATGTGTAAGAGGAATTCTATCTTGGCCCTTCAAGTGAGTGACACAATTGGATAAAAGGAGTGGTCGAGAATAGGAAGAAGGTGACGAGTTATGCTACTTAACAATTTCAGGAACTTTTAGTTGATCACTCGCTTTTTGAGGGTGTTGTGTTTCACATGCTTTATTATGAGGGAAATGCTAGTCTTTTTTTCTCCTTTTCATATCTTTGAGATCAATATGGTGATATTTGAGTCTAAGGGAAATAAAAGGCCTACTCCTGAGGGATTTAATTTTTCCTTCATGAAAATATTTTGTCATCTTTTTGGGGGAGGATTTGGGAATCAAGTTTGATTAGTAATATAGTTTGGTACTCTCCTTCTTAACTTCTCCTACCATTTAATGACCTTGATCCCTAAGGTTGGGTCTTTGTCCTATACTTGTTTTTTTTCTTCTTATTTCTCTCTTGGGGTCCCTTTAAAAGCTTGTTGCAATTTTTTTGGAGACCAAGTTATGGATAAGTTGATTTATCCATGTCACCTACTTCCCTTAAGGGGAGGCTTTTGGTGGAAGAAGGTGGTTGAGGTGAATCAGTTGGTGCATTATTTATGTAAGAAATTTAAGAAAGAGTGTCTTATCTTCAAGGTGGATTTTGAAATATTATGATTCATTCAATTGGGATTTTCTGGATTAGATAATGCAAAATGGGTTTAATAACCAATTATGTACCATGTTACAAATGTGTCTTCTATGGATATCCTGTCATCTTGGTGAATGGTTGTCCAACGCAAGGTATTATCATTCTAAGGGGGTTGAAACAAGGTGACCATCTAGCTCAGTTCTCTTTCTTCATGTGGTGGAGGATCTCAATGGGTTGTTTTGTAGGACTTGAAAGTTGAATAATTTTTCTAGATTAAAAATGTCTTCCTATGTGTTAACTTCAAGAATAAGGAATTCATGTGTTGTTTTAAGAAATGAAAATCAATGTATATATGCTTGGATCTATGCTTAGATTGTTTTAAACTAGTTGTATGGAAGATTTACTATCACAAAGTACCATAACTGGATTCTATTCAACCTCAAAGGATCTTAGAAGTTTTTTGAACTAAAGAAGCTCTAAAGTGAGAGATCCTAGAGCATGACACTTTGTTTCTGCAGAGGATCTAGAATTTGTGGATTTCTTCTTGATTTCCATGATACTAAAGCATTTCCTAGAAAAACACAAAATTCATTGGTGTATTTTCTTGTTACTTTCCACTTCCCTGATTCGGATTGACAAAGGCAGTTATTTTAAGATTGGATTTGGTAGGGAAATATTGCCATATACCTAGTGTTCCTTTGAGATATATTTTAAAATATGATGGAAAACAATTTGGTGAATGGCTCTAGGTTATCATCTGGCTCAATTTATTCACAACATATGCAATATCTAGTTTAGAAATGATTAAATATTTAACTTGCCAATCAATCTTCTATAACCTGAAACATCATTCAAAACCTCATGAGTTGTGTCAGTGAGAGAAACACTAGGATCCATTGGCATAAGTGCGTGTTTTGAAGCCAAATGTTCTATGTCTTCTAACAATTATAGGGTTAATTTTCATTCACAAGCGAATGCCCTGATTATACTTAGTAATCTCAAAACATAGGAAATAATGCAAATCACCTAAAACCTTTAACTTGAAATGTTGCTCCAAAATAATTTGAACTTGATGTAAACGAATTAGGTTTGGACCTGCTATCATAATGTCATCAGCAGGAACCAATAATAAGACTAGGAATGAGCTAGTGCCACTATAAAATAATGAATTTTCTGCTAAGAACATAAGTATATGCATGCAAGGTTACATGTGGAGCCATCTGCCAAGTGATGTTGAAAGATTCATCTATGTGGATGATGGAAATAAATTTATAGTAGAGGCTATAGGGACTTTTAGATTATTATTATTAAAGACTGATTTTCATTTGGATTTGGTTGAGACTTTTGTTGCACTGTCTATTAGACATGATCTAATTTCTATTTATGTTCTGGACAAATTAGTTTTCGCTTGTTAGTTTAGAAATAATTAATTTAGTTTCTCATATGATTTAAATATTGTTGGTTCTGGTTCTTTGAATAATAATATTTATATGTTGCCTATTGAATGTCCTAATAATAAAACAACTCAAATAGAGTTGCATGGTACAAAATGAGAGTTAAACAAGAATTCTTCCACTTTATGGCAGAAGCGATTAAGACATATCTCTAAATAAAGAATTCAAAGGCTTATGTCGGAAGGTATTCTTAGATCCCTTGATTTTTCGAACTTTCAAGTCTGCATTCAACGTATTAAGGGTATCTAGAAAAAGAAGAGGAATTTTCATACTGAAAGAGCTAAGGATGTCTTAGAACTAATTCATACCGATATATTAGGTCCTTTCCCTATAGGTTCTTAGAATGGACAATGGTATTTTATTATGTTTATAGACGAATTTTCGAGTTATGGCTACCTATATTTGATTCATGAGAAATCTCAACCTTTGGACATGTTCAAGTCATTCAGA